>NW_008665243.1:29649-30915 GCF_000695815.1 Acanthisitta chloris | reverse complement strand
GCTGAAATTGCTCCACTTGACAAGGTGTCATGAAAGATCATTTGGACCACAGGGAGAGAGTGACCAGGAGTCCTCTCTGCCTCAATCACTTGCCCTGAAGGGGACTCTGGGGGTCTCATTCTTCCTCCAACATCTACTCATATAGTTCCTGAAATGACTATTTAACATGCAACAATTATCTGGCCATCAGAGCACCACTGTGGCCTTCCTCTGGCCAAACTCCTTCAGAGAAAAGCATCAGACAGCACTGGTCCAAGTCCCTGGAACAGCATCCATCAGAGGAAAGGTGCCAAGGTCTTGTAGGCGGCCAAATGGAGCTGAGGTACTCCTCAACAGACAGGTGCAGAGATTCAGGCACCTCAGGGCTTGGAATACACCAGAAAGAAGGGTCATGGTGTTGGACTTAGGTCAAGAGGTCCTTACACAGCATTAACAACTCTGTCAGCTCCTCAGCACCAGGATCTCAATTCCTAGACAGCGGCTTAGGGAGTCAGTGGGGGTCTCCTGACATAGGCAAGCACTGCACTGGCCACAAGTGCGTGAGCAGCTCTGTGGAGCCACACAGTGCTGCTGTCCTCTCCCAAGCCTCTGCATGACCCTGGTTTCTCAAATCAAGCCCAGTCCCTCATCCTCAGATTCCTCATTATATCCATACCTTTTTTTGCAGAAGGCTGCACAGCAATGACAGCTCTGAAGGAAGCCCTAAGTAAGGCCCTCGGCCTCATCCCCTACCTGTTCCTATGCCCGGGGGACCTCTGTAAGCAGACTGCCCATCCCACTCTTACTGCCTGAATACACTGTGGCAAACAGGGAGGGATCTTCCACATTTTCCATCCCATGCTGAAGCTCAAATCCAAGGGCCTCACTAGAAGAAGTCAGTGACAATGCAGATGCCTCTGGTAGCAAATGGATGGACTCCCTACCCAAGATGGCAAATTTCACTAAATGCTGTCATTGCCATAGTGTAGGTGCTATGGAAATCAAGACACAATATTTACCTTCTAGGGCCACCCCATTGCTAGAATTGAAGTTGGTAATGCCTTGGTCTAAGGAAGTTAGTTCATTATGGATTCCAACAAGAGCTAAAACCCTACTAAATCTTCTCTGCCAATACAACTCTCTGTGTTTGTTCCCTTGCAGAAAAGCAGGTCGGAAAAATAAGTGGAGTTTAAAAGCATAGTCTGCCATATTTTGGTCTGTCAGTTTTGATAGGGCATTTCAGCAGTGACAGGTGATAACATAAGGATGACACCAGTGGGTTCCAGT
>NW_008665243.1:22999-29636 GCF_000695815.1 Acanthisitta chloris | reverse complement strand
CTGCACCCACCAGAGCTTGTTTGGTCCAGCTCCTGGTCCCCAGCACACTGTTGTCTGCTTCTCCAGCCTCCCTTCTCCCTGATGCCTTCTTTCCTTCACAGACAACTCCTGACTCTCTGTCCTGCTCTCAAGCAGCAAACAGAGACTCAACTGATGAATATGAGTTGGTGAAACCCCTGTCCCAAGTCCTCTCACCACCTTGTCACTCCTTGTTTGTTATCTGCTTTACCACCTACTGGTCCTTAAACCCAGGGCTTGCAGGGCTGCTGTGGCCATGACTCAAAAGAAATACAGTTTTCCAGAGGTTTTTTGCTAAAGCATATTTAGTGGCATGGCTGTTCCAGAGGAAAAGGTGCAGAAGATTTCATATTTGCCTGTGTGCTCTCTAATGTGTTTTGCGAATTTGAGAGAAGGAATATCTAAAAGGGACAGTAAAAAATGGGCATGAGAAGCAGAAGATTCCAGGACACCAGCAGAACAGTTTTGAGGAGTGCTGGAAGAAAATGCTAAATGTAGATACCAAGAAGACCTTTTTTTGGTGCTAGGAAGTCAGTCCCCATTGCAGAATCACCGATGTACACAGACAACTGGTTCAACGTGAGATACACAACTCTGGAAGCATATTCACCTCTTCCCTTCCCTTCCTTGTGCATCAACTGTTCTGCTGGTGTCCTGGAATCTTCTGCTTCTCATGCCCATTTTTTACTGTCCCTTTTAGATATTCCTTCTCTCAAATTCGCAAAACACATTAGAGAGCACACAGGCAAATATGAAATCTTCTGCACCTTTTCCTCTGGAACAGCCATGCCACTAAATATGCTTTAGCAAAAAACCTCTGGAAAACTGTATTTCTTAACTGTTCTGCTGGTGTCCTGGAATCTTCTGCTTCTCATGCCCATTTTTTACTGTCCCTTTTAGATATTCCTTCTCTCAAATTCGCAAAACACATTAGAGAGCACACAGGCAAATATGAAATCTTCTGCACCTTTTCCTCTGGAACAGCCATGCCACTAAATATGCTTTAGCAAAAAACCTCTGGAAAACTGTATTTCTTTTGAGTCATGGCCACAGCAGCCCTTCTCTTGTGCATCTACGTATAAATAAAGATTTGTCTTTCAAAACAAGTTGAAAACTGTAGCAGGGAAGTGATGGAAAGGAGAAGTGCCAAACTGAAAAAGGGGAAATAATGAAGACCTGTTTGAGGGAGAAACCATGAACAAGTAAAGGATTTTATACACGAGTTGAGTTTCATGTCTGAGTTAATTCTGTTTGTGTCAGAGATGGAGGAAACTTCCCCAGAGATAAGACAGCAGCAGCATGGCTGGGGGTGATTCCCCAGCAGCTGGGGTTGCAGGAAGGGCAAAGCCAACTCTCCTGGCACTGGTGTCCCCAGGGCCTAGCCCGTCCCCTCCAGCAGCACCTTGTGGAGTGCAGTGAGGCTAAGAGGTGCCTTTCTCAGGAGCAGAAATACCAGACACCACCCACCTCAGCAGGGGGGCAAAGGGGCAGAGAAGAAAGGCTTGTCCCTGAGAAAGTTGGGTTTTCTTACATTTCTGCTCCTGCAGGAATATCTAGTGAAAAATACTGGGTTTAAACTAAGCACTCAACTTTTCTGTGACTAATAACAATAGAAAAAGCAGATTCTTGGGATTTGCTTGTAAACTAAAGTGAGTTCTTCTACAGTGCATATTTCTGACAAGTTAGAAAAATGTAGCTTTTATCTAATGAACACCCTCTGCCCCTCTCGCCCTGTGCACCATACATACTTTCTGAATCCCAGACAACTCACAGATATCAGCACAAAGATGAAGGTAAAATAGTCATTACCTGCATGGCTAGGGGGCAACTGATGTAAAGTGCATTCCCTGGGTTTTGGGTTATGGTTTGTAAAAGAGTGCAGAACACTTTCATCTCCTCTTTCAGCCCATCTGTGGCTTCAGCTGACAGGACAAAATGTGGCACAACAGAGCCAGACAATAAACTATTGTACAATGGAACAGGAAGCAACAGGTAATGTTTAGAGGAATTAAATTATTTTTGGATCTGATACTGATAATCAGTTTAGGCGAGGGGTATCCAGTGCAAATTTATACAACATTTTTAAAAGACTGAGAGCATTCAAGAAGCAGATAAGCTAAAGTGCAGTATAAATGAACCATTCATGAACTCCGAGACTTCCTTGCCTGCATACAAAGCACATGAGAACAGACCTTGTTGCCTGTCATCCTGGACTTTTTTTAATTAACAGTTGTGAGCCATTCTTGTGCAGTATGTTTGATACCAAGGAGAGAGCTTTATACCTTTTGCAGAGAAACAGAGAACATATTAACATGACATTCCTGGAAATACAAAAAAGTACAGGATATCATTCCATCTTCAAAAATCTGTATTTCATCCAAATGATAATGTGAAACCTTCACACGATATTCATCTATTAAAAACCGAGGCAGTGGAAGTCAGGCTGATGTGCAGCTATTTAAAACAGCTGCTAGAGCAATGCTTATTTAATTAATCTAAGCTTTGTGACATCCTAGATGTCTGTGGACTGCTTCCCAACCAAAGCTATGCCACTTTTTGAGAGTGGCCACTGTAGTGATCCAAACAGATGGATCAGAGCTCCCATCACCTGTTCTAGGAAAAAGAAATGCAGGAATAACAGCGGCGTCCGTCGGTGCAGCTCTCTGCTGTCATGGTGCATGTTTATTTAGAAAATGCCTGGGTCTGCAGCCCTCACTGCAGGGCTGTTGGGCAGGACCCTTCCCCTGCAAGGCTGTGCCGGGCACTGTCACCAGCCAGGCAGCCTGAGGGGAAGCAGCGTTGACGCTTCCTTTACAAGAAGGCAGGGGAGAAGAAAGAAAACAGGCTCCCCCAGTTATCTGGTAAAAGCAATAAAGGGCTTTCTACAGCTGTCAGGATGACCCAGGGACATCTACCAGACAGCATCAACTCAACCCTGCTTTCTGTCCCAAAGCCGAACAGTTGACATGCCAAAACCTTACTGTCAGTGCCTGCATCAGCCCAGGTCTCTGTGGGGGCTGATCCTGCAAGGTGCTGAGCACCTCTAAGCAGAAACCTAGAAACCCTTTTGTCCTGACAGCAAAATGCATGAGAAAATATTATTTGCAGCCAGTGGGGCACAAAAGAGGCTGTCATTTCCACTGCCCCTGTTTTCACTGTCATTTCCACTGCCCCTGTTTTCACTGTCATTCTGCGGTGTTTGCATTTCATGTAGGTATATCTTCTATGGGGTGTGCCCATCTGAGGTGCCCTGACATCTGCTCAAGCAAAAACATTAACCTGGAACTATGTAACCAGATGTTAGCTGAGCGAGGAGCAGCTCCAGCATTTAATCCTCGCACAGCTCCAAACAAATATTGCAAATCAGGGGAATATTTGTGTGTGCTGTTCTCAGCTGTCTGGCTCTAAGGTATCATCAGTACACGTATGTGGAGGAAGTTTGTCAGAACTGAGCTTCTGCTGTTGGGGAACCCAAGAAATCAGGGGAAATCAAGGACAGATGTAAAAAAACAGTGAGGTTTTTAAAAGAATGCAGAAAAAAATCAGACCTTTTCTGAGGACCTGTTGTACTATGTCTGGAGACATTCGAGGGTAAAATAAGAAGTTCTAATTCTACTTCAAGTGAAAAACTTGACTCAAGGTTTAACATGGAGCTGCTACCAATGTTTTCATTTTATAACATGTAAAGCACACATGCCACCACAGAGCTATTAATTTCCATGCACAGAAACTTTTGAAGGCACAGCACCAGCTGCTTAAATATGTCTATAATTATTCACGCATTAACACCTACTGAATTAGCAGCATTAGCACCTACTGAATCATCTTGTACGCATTTAAATAAATTAAGGCTGGGATTCAGTGGCGCTGGCCCGGGAGGCTGGAGTTGCTGGAGTTATGGATGGTGTTGCTTGACCTGCCACACATGCAAAGCAGGTGAAAGGTGTTGCAAATGCCTTTTTTAAAAAGCCTGCCCTCTAATTGGCAGCAGGGGCACAAGCCCTCAGACAACAGTGGTTGGCACCAGAATATATTCCCTCTGATTCCTTGTTTTTGTTTCAATTGAGGAAGATTCTTATAACCTTTTTTTTTCATTCCTGAACTCTTCTTACCAGGCCCCATTAGGAAACTCACATTTCTCCTTCTGTCTCAGAGCTTATTTTATGTGGAAATATTTCAAAACTCACACAGCTCTTGTTCAGCCCCATACAATTGAAAGAAGTTCAAAGTTGGGCAGGGCACCAAGTCAGCAGACATTAATAACATTACTTGCAACCATTCAAAACCTGCCATTTGTTAAGTCTGTCCCTCTCATTCCAACAGGCATAAATCATGTGTATAAATGAGCTCCTACCCACAAAGGATTGCTGATTTTAACATCTAAGCCTGCGCTGTCACCATCAGGATTTTTGTTTTTCACTGTTTTTATTTTTAAGTCCAAAACCAGAAGGGAGGTGACTCAATGCAAATACGCCCAGGAACACTTTGGGAAAAGAAGTTAAGCGACCTCTGCATGAAAACCTCAGCTCTTCCCACTCAGATCCCACATACATATCCAGCACAGCAGAAGCATCCTCCACATCCCACCATCAGTTGGGTGGGGAGAGGTGTTGCCCAAGGGAGGGCAGTGGGTGTCCCTGCTGCCTGAGCAATGACAGGGCTCTGGAGGGACCAACCTCCCCCACAGCCTCTCTTGCTCTTGCCAACTGCTCTTCAAGCGCCGAAAAGCCTGTGTCCAGTGGTGACCTTCTGCAAAAGTCTTATCAAATATGAAGAGAAAGTAAATTTTGACATTACCACATCTAATTGTCATGGGGCTGAGGGTTGGTGATTTCAGGAGTTCTCACTTGTCAGGCAGCCTTTGGTCCTTCCTTCGCTCCTCTCCTGCAGGCACCAACCTGCTGTTTCATATGAGATAGCCTCCCATGCACTGTGGACTGACCTCACAAACAGAATCAATAAATTTCACTTAAAACATAAGAAAAAAAGTTTTTTATGGTGAGGGTCATCAAGCACTGGCACAGGCTGACCAGAGAGGTGACGGAGTCTCCATCCTTGCAGATACTCAAAGCCTGACTAAGCACAGGCCTGATCAACTTGTTGCAGCTGATCATGCTTGAGCAGGGATTGGACCAGATGATCTCCAGAGGTGCCTGTCAGCCTCAGGTATTTTGCTGTACTGTGACTCTGTGACTGTGCCTCCCAAGTACCCTCAGGTACTGTACTCCTGCCGTGTGCCTCCCAACTCTAATACATCTCTAGTCCAATCCAACCTGCTGTGGCCAGAAAATGTCCTCTACTGTATGGTAAGGCAACAGCCTTGAAAGCACATTTCCCTTGGGCAGGAGTGCCTGCTACCCTGTAGGTCATGGGAAGAGAGCAGGCATCCTTCCCTTTTTATGCATTTCTGTATGCACCAATGCCTTTCTCACCTCTGGTGCCCACAACTAGAGCCTGGAGACCAGGCTCTGGAAGGACATGGTGCCCAGGGCTGTGCCCAGCTTCAATCCTGCAGCACCACTATTTTCACACACACACACAGCCTCTGAGCAGCACATATGGTTGCAGATGATCATGGCAAGCACTGTCCTAATTACAGGCTTCCTGCCATGAGAAATCATAATGACTGGGAAATCAGAGCTTTCTGGGAGAAACCATTGCAAAGGAGCTCTTTAGAACCTACTCAAGTTTTTTATACACTAGTAAGTCTGAATCACTCTGACTGGCCACTTGAAAACCACTCCAAACTGCGCTTTTTGCTCATACTCTTGGTCATGAACTTTGGGATTGGAATTTTATTTAATCTGCAAAAACACCTGAGGATGATTTTTGCTTCAGCATGTGTTGTGGAGTCTCCCTCCTTAGAGATATTCTTTTTTATATCTCTGGAGCCAGGCAAGCTGACTCCTCAGGGCTCTAGGTTATGAGTAAATTAAGAAAGTGTTAAACCCAATCCTATTTATCACAGTAAAATCCAGGGACTGTATGACCACTGTGACCTCCAGCATCCTTCTCAGAGTCATAATGCATCCTCTGGAGTCCTCACACCAGTCTGTTTCTGCTGACAAGTTTCAAACCTGTTAAAAGTTTCATTCAGATGTAAGCTGCTTGGGCTCCTTCCTAGTGAATAATCTGTTGTGGAGTACAACAACCAGGCTACCAAGAATCTTAGCAAAGCCTTCACAGACTTAAAATGCTGCACCTGGGTGGCTTCCCAAGATGAGGAAATGCTTTGTAGATGTTGTCGTCCACAATTTCTTATCTAAGGCTTGTCCCTTTGCCTTTTGGGAAACTTCCAGACATTGCTCTCATTTTTTTGCAAAGCCTCCAGCTCACATTTTACGCCCCCTTTTAATTCCTTTTCTGACATCTCCAGCTGCTTCAAGACTTAATTCCAAATGCTGTCCTGGCTTCCCAAGATGAGGAAATGCTTTGTAGATGTTGTCGTCCACAATTTCTTATCTAAGGCTTGTCCCTTTGCCTTTTGGGAAACTTCCAGACATTGCTCTCATTTTTTTGCAAAGCCTCCAGCTCACATTTTACGCCCCCTTTTAATTCCTTTTCTGACATCTCCAGCTGCTTCAAGACTTAATTCCAAATGCTGTCCATTTGTTTTAGA
>NW_008665243.1:11218-22980 GCF_000695815.1 Acanthisitta chloris | reverse complement strand
ATCTTTCCCTTATTACAGTCAAGTAATTTTGATCTCTCCACCAGTTCTCAGTTAAGTGAGACCATCAGCACACAACCCTTTTGCCAGGATTATTTTTCTGCCTGAGTCCAGGGTTGTGCTTCCCAACCCAGGCAGGACTGGGAATTCTCCTGCTCATTTCTGTTAAGAAAAGCAGGTGGCAGAATCAAGGAATTCACTGATGTGATCCCACTCAGTTACAAAAATAAATAAAGAAATCATGATCTACAAACACATTTGGACTCAAATAGCAAGATATGATTTCTTAGCTATTTCTATCCCCCATTCCCAGGCAGTATTCTACTCCAGTCTCTCTCAGGATCACAATTCAAACATTTCCCTCTTGCTGTCTTTAGCTGAACACTGCCATTTTGGCCTACTTTTCTGATGATCTGGCTTCATTTTTCATGTCATGGCTCTACAACAGGTAAGAGTGAGTCATTGGTTACCTGCCCCCAGTAAAACCTCTCTGCCCACACAACCTCCCTCCCACCATCCCTCCCTGCTGTCCTCTTTTTCATTAACGGATTCTTTTTTTTGCTTGTTATATACTTGTGATGAGGTTCTCCATTTCTTAGAAGTAATGTATAGGATGATTCATGCTGGTTTGTGTTATCAGTAAGCCTAGGAAATGTCCCTGGGTGAGCAGTACCTTCGTCATCAATCAGTTGTGCCCAACACATCCTCTTTCCTACCACATCAATACAGGGAGGACTGGAGGATACTCTTAACCAAAGGTGGCAGTAGTCTCACCACCTTTACTCAGCCATCCTCAGAGTTTCTACCCCCACTTTCTTTCTGAAGTTCTCAGGTCTCTGAAATACAAATAATATGCAGCCAGAAGTAACTGAGATGAGGTATGAAGGTACAGAGGATGAACTCTGCATGAGGATGAATCAATCAATCATTGTGGTGTCCATGCCAGATTTCAAGGATATCTTGTATTCCAGCCTTTGTGGTCATAGGCTGTGTTTAGACTGTTTGGGTCCAGCCAGCCCTGGGGCATGGCCAGGAGGTAGTGCAATGGGGAAGACATTTGCTTCTCAGGAGCAGACTGTCAGGTGAGGGGATAACATGGGCACCTTCCATAACATGCCACTTCTGTTGGGCCACCCTCATTCTCCTCAGAACTTACAGCAGAATCTGGGCTTTCTTGGGTTTGCCTTGGGCAGCAGTAATAGCTCCTAGCTCTTCACCTAGGCTATGTGCATGCAATTCTAGAGTCCCAGGACACTGTCCTCCCCATCCTCCTACTGTCTCCCACCAAGGTAGAACACAAAATCCATGTCCTACACTTGTGCCCTCACTACCCTTAAAATGTAGGAGAACATCTTCTCATGCCATCCTTACCCCTCACCTCCTGACTACTACACTTTTTGCTTTAGCTTCTGAACTCAACCTGCCCTTCTCCTAAGCCTGATATATACCTGCAAAGGTCAAGACAGCAACACCAGCTCTGGACTCTGTCAAGGCGCCAGCTTTCCCTGGAGATAAAAGACACCTGCTCCATAGGATCTGTGAGAGCCTGTATCAGAGCTTTCAACATCCATTGTCCCTAGACTTAGATATGCTGTTTTGAAGTGCTTTCGGGTCAGTTAGGGACCTTCTGCTTTCCAGCAAGTTATTTTCAAGTGTTTAAAGGATAAATATATTCCTATAGCCAGATGCACATAGCTTTTACAATATCTGCAGTTTTGCTTTACTCTATACCCTGTTACTACTATCCCAAGATCAAAAGTTGACTGCCACTGTCCTGGGAAAACAGAAGCTGACTGCAGACCAGTTAGAACCTAGTTTTACTTTTCTTCTGAGCCATCATCAACATAGCATAGAGTTTGCATGGCTGCAAGAGTACCAGGAAAACAGTATCAGGTACATACATATCTGAAACACCCACCTTCCACCCACACAGGCACACACAAACACACCCAGGGACCAGGAGGAACAATAAAAAGTTTTGTAGAAATATTTATTTAAAAATAGAAGTATAGCTCAGCTTTGCACTGACTTATGTGACAGTTGCATGCGCTGATTCTCTTCAGGGGCCTGTGAACCATTGCCTGTAGTGGCCAAACAGGCTGATAAAACTCTGATGGATCCTGCAGGGTTGGAAGGACTCAGCACAGTGCTTCTCACAGCCAGCCAGCACCACCACTCCATATTGATATTGGCAAGGCTGCACAGGTCCGTCAGAGGGAAACTGGTGACATCATGTAGCCTTCATCCTTCCATGGTGACCCACATCAAAGGTAATTTAATCACTGCCCAGAGAAATGGACATTCCGTAACACACAATGAATCATGTTTTGAAGTCCTTGGAGGTCAGACACAGCTCCTGGCAAGCTCAGAGGAGGAAGATGATGTGGATGACAACCTTTTACAGCAGATCCCAGAGAGACTGTAATTGATGGTGAACTAGCCCCTTCAAAGGCTCAGCCCTTACATACTATAATGGCTGGACATGGGGTTATCAGTGGCTCTGAAGGGACTCTGATATGGACATCGTGGTTCTCCCAGGTGCTAATGCAGCTCAAGAAAGAAAATCTTACTGTAAATGTTTCTGGCCAGAAATTATTAGGACAGTTAAATCAGTTGAAAATCCATGTTGTCTGACATGTTCATGTTAGCTGAACACAGCTTGATGCCACAACGATGTTCTAGGCTGCCTTTCCAGATCTGCTGGGCAAAAGCGTGGTCGTTTAGCCATACCTTCCACCAGCAGTCAGCTCCCCTTGCTCTCTTGCTTCAGCAGCACTTCTGCACAAACAACGGCATGATGGAGGACAATTACTTGCTTAACCTACACTACTCCTGCTCTAGAAGAACTGTATAATGTCCAATTTTATTTCAAGGCTAACTTGAAGTTATATACTGACATTTTAATACTGCTCTTTGTTGACCACTGTAACATCAATTTTTACTTAAATGTTTACACACACTCACACATATGCACAATCATATATACCTGTAAAAATAATCTGTTCTTTATGGTTGAATATAAAAAAATTAAAATGTTATGAGACTGCTTTGCATGCCTAGGTCTGTAAAATACTGATTTAAAAATTGTGAAGTGTCCAAAATACGCAGGAAATTATAGTATTCCTAAAGTTCAGTCTTATTACTCACTGCTAGCTAGGCTTGTTCAGAAAACCAGGGCTCTATTTCATGTGAAACATGAAGGTCATCATATTTTATTTCTCTGCAGAATGAAATCAAAATAGAACATTCTCCATGGATGTTGCCATGAAAAAAACAGACTCACAAGACATCTGGTGGCCCCACAGGGTGACCTAGACTCCCTAGTTTGGCTGAGGGTCTTGAATCTCAGTCTATGATATCCTAGGCTCTCTCCAAGGAAAGGTAAAATTCCTTCTGGATGTGAGAAACTTACTCAGCAGCTTCCTTTAGGTACTGCTGTGTTTTAGCAAAATGTTCCACAATTATATTTTGTGGACGAATCTGTGATTCTCTGAAGCATTTCCTATTAAAAGCCTTGTTCAGCTGGACAACAAATGTTTTTTTCTGGTTAGTTCTATGGATGAACTCATTGGAGTCACGCCTTTTCTGTCCATGGGTACCACCTCCACCTCCACTTTAGTACATCTCTGGGAGGAAAGAACATAAACGCAGAAGAGACGCAGTGGGAGTTTCTGGATATCTGAAATCAATTGAACATGTGTGGGAAACTCTAAGTGTACAAGTGGATCTGCCTGCTGGTGCAGCTACCCCTCTCAAGTCCAACCTCTACAAGGCCAAGAAGATGGCTCGTTGGGCATGTACAGCCACCGTGGGCCTCTAAACCCCACCAGCTTAAGGCACTCTGGATTCTCGGCATCTAACGACATGTTAATGTGCAGGTACTTCAATATATTGAACAAAGAGCAGGACATTTGTGAACAGCTGTTTGGGGGACAGAGGTGAGTGGAGACCTTTGCCTTTTCTTTATGAGTATATTGCAGCTGCTGGCAGATCTCTGTTCACAGCTGACAAAGGAGCAGAGGAAAACAAAGGAGGGGAGGAGGCCTGTGTCTGCATCTGCAAGGGATTGGGAATCCAGAGATTATTCATCACAGCTGCAAGCTTCATCATGAGCAACTGCAGCAGGAAGAGTTTTCTTACTTGCCAAAAAGATCACCTCAGAGTGTTTAGTTGTCCCTAGCTGTACTAAGCAAAGCAGAAATGTCATTATTTCTTTGATCAACAGTTCAAAGGGGTACTCGAAACACTGAGGTTGTTCGCAGACTCATTCTCAGCTGAGTCTAAAGAAGGTAAGAGCAGAGCTTGTTCAGAACTGATAGTTACCATGTGCTGATCTGCTCTCCTAACCAGGCTTCAGACAGAAAAGTGAGGATTTTTTCTAAAAACCTGCCAAGTCACAGATTCCCTAAGTGAGAGCTGCTATTTGCATAAACCTCTTTCGAAATCCTTGTATATGTGAAGAGGTTTTCTTCCTGTTCTGAATATGACCAAATCAGAGCACCGCAACAGCTAAGCAGACTCATTCAGATTTCTCTGGCCATCTCAAAGGCAAAGCTGATGGTTTGAGAGGAGCTAGGGACAGATTTCCCATTGACATCACTTTCCCGGCTATGACAGGAAACCACAATGTCTTTATTGTTCAGCTGTTTAATGCAGTCAGAGCAGTTGGGAATAAAAAATAATGACTCTGTATGTGTCGCAGACCAAAACCCAGTGATAAGCAGTTCTTTGCAGTCCTCAGGCTCCTTCCATGTGCTGCTCTCTGTTGTGCACTTCTGCCATGCAATTCTAAAATGTCTTTTTTTCTATGAAGTATAATTGCCTGTGTCTTTTCCTGAAGGTGATGAGAAGATATCTCCTATTTACTGCAGGGTTCACCTCTCTATGGACTTCCACAGAAAGTGAACATTGAGAAACAAGTATCTAGGATTATGCCACTCCAGTGATTCCAAATCACACCTACCTGCAGCCTTCACTGAAATACCTTCTCAGAGCTCATGTCTTCTGCGACTATTGCTAGTGGGAATCCTCCCAACCTTTCCTCCTTGCTGTGTGATTTAGACATATTTTTTAGAAAAACAGGTTTGCAGGAAGTTCTACTTTCTGAGGGTATGCCTGCGCTCCTGGTTAGACCTAGACCCAATCCTAAGGCCTGCAAACAGTACTACCTATATTGCAAGACTGGGTCTACTACACAGCACATGCCCCTTAGCCATGCCCTAGGCAATGATCAGCACTGTGCCAGGAAACCCTCTACAGCCCTCGAAAACAACCTCAGCTCCCTTTCGGAGATATACTGGATAGGACACATGTTCAGGTTTTGACCCAATAAGTAGTATTCAATTGTCTCAGCATTGGTCTTCAAGACTATTTGAGATGCTCCAGCCAGTGTCACCTGGCCCCAAGCAGCTGGAGAGCAGTTTCCCATAAACCCTCTCCCCATCAACCACCAGCAGATGTCTTGGTGCATCAGGACCTCTCAAGTGGCACAGTTGGGAAACTGCACTGGACTGGTTGGTGCCTTCACTAGGAAACTCCCAAGGGGAGGTTAAATCACACATCTAAATGCTTCAATAGGGACTCGTGGTTTAAGGCTGAGCTACTAATTTTCTAAAATAGTTTGGAAGTTCTTTTGTTGTCTAACTTAATTTGTAAACACAGACAGCAACAAGTCCATCAGCTTACATATGTGAACACGTTTTGGTCTCTCTCTGCATGTCTGCCAGTGAGTCTGTGCATACCAGTCCCAGCACACAGAAAACATTCAACAAGTACCAAAAACAGGTAAAGATAGTGCAGGTCTGCTGTGGCACAAGATCTGGATCTTAATTCCTTCAAAATCTGGAGGTGTTGGGATATGAGGTTTTTGTAGCAGACAGAACCCTGTAAACCTCAGATTCACCTGCTCCCTCCTGCTTGTCTCCCACCATGGAGGAGCAGAGGAAAGCAGGCAAAGCTCGCTTTGCCAATTGGGTACAACCACACACAAGGGGAAAATTCCTCATAGTCTCTGCAGGGGGGTTCATGTGTAAGAGGCCTACTTACCTCAATCTTTGCTTGTCCAACTCCAAGTATAATTAATTGACATAAAATTATCCAGCCATTTTTCAAATCCTGACCCATTGTTTGAATCAGTGACCTCCTGTAGTACCAAATTCCACAGGTTGACTACATACTGTGTGAAGCAATATTTCTATCCATTTACTAGCCATTAATTTCTGGCCTTTGGGAAATCCGAAATATGCATGATCATGTGAAGGATCTTGAGCCATTCATAGTTGTGTGTTGTGCAAAACACATTTGCTCGTTTCACTAAGTCCCAAGTTCATTTGGCCCCAGCTTGAGCACCAGGCAAGACAAATTAGCCCAGAAAGCAAGAGAAATAGCAAGAAGCAAGCTGCCAGCTGTTAGATGAGCAAATAGGGAGCTACAGAGACTCCCAGAGCCAAATTGTTATCTTATTTATGCTAGCATAAATCTAAAGTAACTGCACTGAATTATCCTGGATTTATCCTTCTGTAAAAGAGATCAGAATCTGACACTCACTTTGGAAATTTCCTTCCTCCGATTTCCATTCTTCCTAGAAACAGAAAGAGACACCATTGTGCCACAGCTTTTTAAAATATTTCTTTACAGAAAAGTATCAAATAACCAACAGTTCAGAGGAAAAATAATCCCTAGAAAAACTTTAAATAATCAAAAGAAATCTCACAGTTTTACAAATCCAGGGTTGCAATGCCAAGGGAACTAGCCAGAATTAAATTTTAAAGTCTCCTTTTTCTCTTTGGCCCCTACAACTATCTGCTGTAATGTCCAGTTGTGGGTCTCAGTCAATCCTAGCTGTGGAGCTGAGTTTGATCAGTGGAAAACAAAAAGAAAGAGGAGATGCTGCAGACGAAAGAGTTTCAGGCAGGTTTGAATGTGCACTACAAATTCAAGTGTGCACTCATCCTATGCTTTATTTTCTCTTCTCATTGTTCCTTACAGTTTTATCATGAGGTTGCTTCAAGAGAGAAACAAAACACAAATGGTGCAAAAGAAATCCAGAGCAGGCTGCAATGCTGAGTTATATAATAACATGTTAGAAACCAGCCTATCCTGAAAAGAATATTACTCCTTCCCTCATTTCTAGTAAAGCCCTCAGCTTCATTTTTCTAACACATACAATTTTATTGCCAGGGTGTTTTATGCAAGACATGCCTGATTTGCAAAAGTAGTTCTAAAAAGTCTCTTAAATGATTACCTTGCAAAACATTCTGGGACATTTAATTGAAATGGCATCACCCTGTTTTAAAACATTGTAGTGTTAAATAAACTTGACCTGTAGCACCAAAGCACTCATTTTTCTCCAGCTACGTCATGCCCTTGAAATGTGTACGTATGTGTATAACACCCTGACTTCTCCAGCTGAAAGACAAATGCAAGCCCCCATTGAAAAATAATGATGCTGCCACCTTTCCTCTTGTCACTGAGACTAATGGAGGAAGAAGCTTTAAGAAAGAAGTGGCCTCATCTTAATTACCAATGGAAAATGAGATTGAATGAGACAGGTATTTTAAGCAAACACTTGTGCGTCCAGGTCTCACTTCGGCAGTCACAGAGCTCTGCCTGTAGCTCCAGCTGGCAAACAGCTCTGACTGCCTGTGTGGAGGAGCAGGAGGCTGGGAGTAGGGCAAGAGGGTTGCACCAGGGACATGGGCACCAGAGCATCCCTGTGTGACAGGGCTATGGGCAGCAAGGGGAAAAGGCTCCCAGCAAGACATGGGGTGATCCAGGGGCACTCACCACTGCACAGCCAGTGTGTGCATGGTCTCCAGCTCACCCTGTCCCTCATGGGGGCTGCAGAGGTATCCAGCTGTCTGCCGGGAGCTGTGTTATAGCCTTTGCAAAGATCAGGGGGCCCCTCATCCCTTCCCCTCTCTGGACCCTGATGGCTGTTCATCCTTCAGTGCATCTTTGGGGGGTTCAGAATTAAAGAAGAGGAGGGCTCAACTCAGTGCAGTAACCCAAATTGCATAAATGTGCTGTATGTCTGAGGACCAATAAAACTATTAGCTGCTGGCATCAAGCCAAGAATCCATTAATGACAGACTGGTATCTGTCCAGGAATGTAAAATGTTTTACTAAATAAACATTAAAAGCAGAAAACATTCAACTGTGTCACTAGGTATAACTTCATTGTGATTCTATCAGCAGGAGGAATAGCCAAGAGGTGATCAACGAAATTTTGTTACACTGATAAAAAAACTATTTAGTACCAGGAGGAGCTGGTGTGATATGTTTTACAGTGCTTTACAAAGCATGATGAATGAGCTCAGTGCTTTCATGGGATCAACATACTGACTACATGGAAGGGAAAGGAAGGCAGCAGTATGTGCAGGCAGAAGGCTCCATCATGCAGGATGATACTTAGAAATCAGCTCACCAAATTTTGTACCTTTTTCTGTGTGGCATCACTGTGCTCTTATTTGAGGTTTTCCAGTGAAGGAGACCTGAAAATTGGAAATACAGAAATATAAGTTCTCACAATTCACAAAGAGGCACTTTACTGCCAGATAGCTGAGACACAGAAGGAATTTCTCTCTTAGAATTCATGAGCAAAAGAGAAAGCATGGTTCTACGGCTACTTCCACGTTGGGCCATTGGAAGGGTTATGGTGCTCAGAAAGAGGAACACTAATAAGGCTAAGAGGTGACTTAAATTGTGGGCAGCTAAAGAGAATATATGGCAAGAAGACTCATTGCAGAGATGCAAAAGATGTGTATATGCTACCAGCTATAGCATTGCATAGTGACAAGAGAGACCAAAGTGTATTGTGATGGTCAGTGTAATCTAGTATCACCCTTCTTGGAAAGAGGATGAGATTACCAACAGAACCTGAAACCTGTGGTGACAATACCATGTGCAGTCTCAGTGGTGCACCCAGCTCCAGGAGACCTAGCAGGGGTTTTATACCCTGCACAGTGTAGTCTCCAAAGAGCCCACAGAGCTCTTGTCTCAAAGCCCAGGAGTCAAGCTGTCTGTTTGACAACTGGTGCCCCAAATAACATGCAAACTCTTCCATCCAGGTCTTCCCCAGAGATGGGACCTGTTTGGTGAGTTCAGAGACCCAAACTCTTTGATTCCCAGCCCAGACCTGAAAATGTTCCTGCAGCCTTGAAAATTCTTCTCATATCTGTGGATACTATCATCTATAGAAGAAAAGTCTTGTAATTCATCTTTTTACACCATACAGTGCCTTGGTGTTCCCACGCAAACCTGAAATTAGACTACACAGAAACTGGTCTGAGGTTGAAGCAGGTGGCAGGCTGTGTATGCGCACCTGCAGCACACTCCCATCCAGCTTCCAAAGCCAGCATAACAGTCTGGCTGAAGAGAGTTCTTAAGGTACAAGAAGGAGCAGGTCTGCTAGGGGGCAATGCAGCCTGCCATCCCCAAAGGCAGCTTGCTGCTGCCGGGGTGAGGGCAGGAACTACTGCTTGAACAGAGGTTGAGAGGCAGCGGCTCGTACAACTAGGGGGATATCTGCAAGGGGCAAGAGGGAAAAGATTCAGAGGAGGAGTAATGCATAGTCTAGATCAAGTCCTGTTGGTTATTGAGATGGGACCATCCAGAGCTACAAGGTGCAGATCATTTTGGTGTACTTTGGGCTAGAGGCAGGGATTAGCTGAATGCTGAAATCTCTGCTTGAAATTTTACTCCCCCATTTCACTCTGTTGTTTTTCACACGGGATGCTCATTTGCACAGACATGTACCAGTTGGCTTGACTACAGCTACATCTATAAGGAAAGAAAACAGTTTAGAGCCAGATCCTCAGCTGCAGTAAATCAAGCAGCAGTGGACTCAGGCCAACAGAGACCATGCATGAGATCTCCCAGTTTCTCCTCTCAAACTGTTATATTAAACTAAACATAAGATTCAGTAGCTCCCTATCTTTTCCTTGTTTTTGCACTCTGACATTTTGTCTGACTTCACGTGCCAGGGTAAATACAAGGAAGGCGATCACACCAAAATGGCATCCAAATTGTCAATGACTCGCCTACTCAGACAATTGTAAGGAAATATGGGGATAGTTTTCACCCACTGCTCACTGTTTTAGGAAAACAGAAGCATAATCCATGAGATCCTGCATAGATCAGACCTGAAAGATCTTTCTAACTACACCCCAGTGTACAGGACCTAAGAACCAGCCCTGCAGGTACAAGAGGGTCTGGGCAGCCCTACTCAGAAATCACATATCTTGAAGCTCAGAGGAGAAGAGGTGCTGATGCCCCACAGAGCACTGCCCACATGAGACCACCTGATGGGAAAGCAAAGACTCAGAAGTTCCCCCTTGCCAGGGCTTCTGCAGGATGCCACCATGTCACTCTCCATGTCATGCTGAGATACCTGAAGGCTGCTGTCACTTGTTTGGTAATAGTTGCAGAACCTGGTGAGCTCTGTGAGGTGTTGGTAGGAGGTGCATTGCCGCTGCCTTTTCCATGAGCACACCAGTGTGAAAGCCATTTTACAGCTTGTTTCAGAAATACAAAAGGATCCCACAGCATCATGGGCACCCTCCAGTGGTCAGGCAAGACAACCAGCAAGGTGTTTTGCATAAGCAGTCACAAGTTTCAAGGAGCCTTTGCAACACTGAAGGTCCTGTGCCTGGGAATCTGAGAGAAGCCATGACTGCTGCGGCACACGATGCCCTGGGATGGACCATGGCCATTCCATGAAGGCACCCTCATGTTCTGCAGTGCTAGAAAGGCACCTCACACCCCAGCCCATTCTTCAGAGACTGGTTAAACTGGCTTTTATGCTGTTTTGAGAACTTCTCATGTGTATTGCATGAAAAACAGCTCCTCTATATAAAGCTTAGAGCTAGTATTAGGCCTCTTGACTCAGATTCTGGACTCCTCCTTCAATGAGGAAGAGGTTATAGATAAAAAGATCCTGGTATTTTTTTCCTCTAACAGCTTGCAAATAGTACAGAAATATGTACTGGCCTGGACCTCCTAACTCCATAGAGATACCTCCAGTGTACAGCTCGTATAACAAACAGATGAGCAATGGCTGTGGCATCCAAAGGTGACCAGTGGCTTGCTCGTCCACAGCACTCAGGGGAGGCTCTTTGGTTTTCACATCTGGGACAAACTGTTATATTTGTGTGACCTTTCAAAATCAGTGCAATTTTTTATGAAATACACAGGCAGCCAAAGATTTAGGTCTGCAGAATTACTGTGGGATATTATTTACTTATCACAAACACAAAGCTCAGGGGAGACAGAGCTGTCCAAACTTTGGCTTGCGTGTCAACTCTTCACCTTACTGCATTTTCACTACCATTAAACAGCAGCACTACTTTACTCCAAGAGCTTAGTCAGTGCCTGTTTTGGTAGGAATAGTTATCCAGCTCCACCATCCTAAGGTATTGACCAGGGTTTTCCTACAGCATCTACGTGCCCTAATTCCAGATGGTCCTCTCTCTGCAAAAGCAGCTCTTCTCCCTGTCACAACACCACTGAGCACTACTCCTCCATAAAGGTTATAGAAATCAAAGCTTTTGTTTCTTCACTGGTTCAATAACAACACCTTTTCTCCATGTACCACACTTACTTCCCCACCCAGTGCAGGTGGCATGACCCCCACCACTGCCTGCAGTGGGCCACAGCAAGATCTGCCACCAATTGCTGTGTGGTAGGCTTTGGACAGCCTACAGCTTCTCCCCATACTGAATGGGAAGCTCTGCAGGGTCAGGGAACTGGGGAAGGCCAGGAAATGG
>NW_008665243.1:0-11203 GCF_000695815.1 Acanthisitta chloris | reverse complement strand
TGCTGAACCAAGAGCTTCTCAAAGTGACTAGATATATTGGAAAGCCATGCCCACCTCCATCAGCTACCCCAGGGTTCCTGCAGAGACCCCAGGAGCATATATGAGCCAAAACTCAGAGCAGAGTGTTCACCAGACTTGATGACAGCCTCTGTGCCTTTCCTGCTCACTTGGCGTTTATGAACAGCTCCATTCCTCACACATCTCTGAGCATAATTACTGCTTTTTTGTTCTAGATATTTGATCACCAATATAAGGTTGTGCTGCTGAGCTGCTGCTACTCGTGCAAGTTGCATGACCTCATCTCTCCTCCCAGCACAGATAAGAGGAATAAGAACTCTGCAATGTTTTCTTCCTGCTCTTTTTTATATTTTTTTTCAATTTTACATTTTTATATTTTAACAAAAATGGACATTTTTAAACATAATGAGTTTTTTGCTTGACCAACCCAAAATTTGCTGTATGTGTGCACAAAGGGGACAGGAATTTCACTGCATTGAATATGTTGCAAATTGCAAGGTGTAAAGGCAGGAAACATGTTGCAATTTCCACACCCTCCATGCGGGACGTCTGCCTTTGTTTTGCTGTTTTCAGTCCTTACTGCAAGGTGAAAAACCTTTTATAAATAGGCAGCATAATTATAGCATTCATTGCATTGAGAAACATTGCAGGCTGTCTGCAAGAGGGAAATGCTGAGCTGTTCCAGAGGTCTCTACTGCTGGAGATACCTATGCCTGCCCTCAGGTCATATACATATTTCTCCACTTCCCACAGCCTTCTACAAGGAATATCTTTGAATTTGTGAAAACAAGGGATAGGTTGCATCACGCAAGTTATGTCAAGTTAGGTGAATCGGGAGTCATCAGTGTGCTCTGGAAAACCAGTGTGGCCGAGCATGGTGCCTGAGTTTACTGCTCAGCCGTTACAGGAAGGTATGTTCAGCAGAGGAAGGCACAGTCCCTGCTCCTGAGGTCCCCACTGCTTCCCGGGGAGCCCCATGGAGCACTGGGAACCAGCACATTCACCTGCACCTGATTTCTGTAGCTCTGAGACTGCCAGGTCTCAGAGCATCCTGGCTGCTCCAGCTGGGGTGGGGAACAGTAGCTCATTTTGCAAAAAAAACCCCAACCAAACAGAACCATGCTGGGGTGAGGAGAGTTTTTAATGAAGTGAAAATATTCACTTTATTTATGAAAACTTCAAATCTTTAGGATTTTGTCTTTTCATATGTTGCTCAGTGCTTGGTATTGAAAACATGAAGAAGGCAGAGATAGAAAGTCACAGAAAGCGGTATTTTATCTCCATCCTTGCAAAAGCTTCTTTAATACCAACAGTGAAAATTTTTTTCAGGGATATTTTTATTCTTCTAAGGAATAGAAGTCTGTCCCAGTGGGAGGGCAGAGCTTTGCATCATAAAAATTGTAGCCATTTTTATGTAAAAATAAGGAAGCAGAAAAAGCTGCTGAGGAAAACAGCTATTTTTGCATACCTGTCAGCCCCCACTTTTGCTATAGCATTTTGCCAGGCTAGTCTTTTGGGAGTGGGGTGGTATGAATTGAACTAGCAGAATTTCAAAGATAGAGTGCACCTGAAGAAAATGCAGTTTTTGTAGCTATGACAGCAATGATAGATTCTGAATCTGGGAGTAGGAAGAGGTGACTAACATGGAAAAAGCCACAACTGAGAGAGGGAGAGGCAGGAGGAAAAAGCAGATGTGATCATCTCCAAGGGGCCTGAGAAACAACAACATCCAGAGTGGTAAGTGGCTGCACAAGGTTTTGAAAGTAAAACTAAGTGCAAAAGGAACAGACTCTGCAAAATAAAAAGCAGAGGAAAGGGTGTGAGAGGAGAGCATTGTTAGCTTGATCACAGGCAGGAATGGTTATTTACTCACTGTGCTTGGCTGGGATGAAGCAGAGAAATGTCAGAGCCTGGATGGGTGCAAGGGAGCAGAGCAGGAGATCCTCAGGCAGGGAACAGCAGCATTGAAAAGGATGGATCGCTCTGGGGCAATGGTTTATACTTGCTTCATTATTTAAAAGTAGGCCGAGGCAGGTAATTACTCATGAGTCTGACCACGAGGTATTTAGCAGTTGAACCACAGAAGAAACTGTATGCACAGCTTACCTCTGCCTGGCAGGAGGCATAAGTTGATGATTAATACAGCTTAAGTCACTTACAGCTCACCTCTCTATGATTGCTGAGCTCTACACCCACAAGTACATGTGGAGAAGCTAACATATGCAAATAAGCTGGCCTGTTTTGGGGCTGGATGACCATGCCTTCTGTCCTTTCCTGTCCCTGGGGGAAACAAAGCCCATACTTCTTCAGGGTGCAGCACTTCTTCCAGGCACCAGTCCCTGACTCATGGGCTCCAGGGTTCTCCTTGGATTGCACTTTGCCTGTTGTGATAACAGGAGGCTTAATTTTGAACAGTACTATGAAACCAGTGAGATAGATGTAAGTATTAGCTGATACTCCATACCAGGAATGACCTGTCTTTTATGTCCTCTCACTGTTCTGGTAGAAGCCTACCAGAATGCAGGACACATGTTTTCCAGCTCAATAGCAGGTATCCAGCTGGAGAAATGTGTTTCCCTGAATTATGGCCATATGCTATGTATCCCACTTCAACATATCATATCATGTTCCATCTGCACAGAATTTGACACTGCATAAAACAATCTGCTTTGAATTTGAATGCATATACTTCCTCACACAAAACAAACCCTTCTAACTAGGCAGAGTCAGAGTCTAAACACCCTGGAGTTTCTGATGAAGCTTGTGCCACAAGCAGAAAAGACGAAACCAAAGCTGTGGGGAGGAGAAGGCATTATTGCTGGACTTTTTCATCTGAAACAGATTCCACTTTCACATCGAAGAGTTTGCCCTGATGGTTGCTGATAGCGGACAGAGCAGAACCCAGAGCAAGAAATATTTGCAGACACACTAAGAATACCAAGCTGTACAAAGCATGACACACACGAGTAGATCATTCAGGCTTTCTCTAAGCTGCTCTAAGCCTATCAGATCTGTAACAGTGTGATACTTAAAGGGCAGCTACAAATAGATGTCGCAGCAATTCTAATGCTATACCACTCAGAAGTACATAAAAATTCATAAAAGATTTTCCATGGATGTTGAAGACAGTTTCTCCTCACACAAACTAACTGCTATGACAAATCAATCAGACAACATTGAATGTTATTTGTTGTTTTTTCAAGAAATGTGAATACTTCCAGTTTGTTTACTACACTCCTAATGGCTCCAGGCCAGTCCCATCTGCCTCACCCCATTAGGCATTCATGCTAACCTAAAGAGACCCATTCCTCCTTAGGAAAAATGTGGAGTAAGAAACACTTGAGAAGCCCTTAAATGATGAATAGTTCTTCTTTATTTCCTCTTTTTCTCTCAAAACATTTCAGCCAGACCTACAGTAGCTGCATTATGTCTGATGGCTCTGCTGCCTGTTTTGTCAGTCATGAATTTGCTTGCATTGTCTCCCAGCAGAACAGCCTTTGGCAGAGGAACATCCCAGATTAAACAGGTTTTTAGACTTTAGTCTATAAGAACAAAAAGAAATAGCAACTGAATGATAGAGAAGGGTCAGCACAACTCTAGCACCATTAATGAAAATAGTCTGCTTGTAGAGTATTCACAAAAACGGGCAGGAGTATGTTTTACAGAATTCCAGTTCTAGATTATGATAGTAATTTACTTCCCTCTCAAATAACACAACAAATCATCAAACATTTGGGATCCTGTGGCATGTTGGATGTTCATCTTCTTCACTAATCAAAGACGTACAAGGAGAGGTTGATTAGCAGGTACACCGTGTTCAGTTCATGGCTGTGCGCAAGGCCTGTAAACATATCCAAGAACCAATTCCCCTCATGTTTGCAGGGTTTCTGTTTCAAGATGGACCAGAGTTTTCAATTGCTTTTATCTGGCTGATCACAGTAATATCCAAAACTCCTCTCCAGGAATCTCATGTGAACCAATATAAATAGTAAATGACAAACTGAACAGCAACGCCAGACTAAAACATTGAGGACACAAAACCCAGATTCTGAAAAGTATTTTGGAGTCAGCTATAGGACACAGTAGTGTTGGCTACAGAACATCTGCTGGAAAGTGGTTTTAGGCAGATTGAGGTTTGGGACTTTCCTGGCCGGCATTGGCATCAACAGCAAATTGTGCCTGGTGAATTCACAGAAGCCCATCAAAATAGCACATTGTTGTCATGCTATGACCCATTGTCTGGTTTATGATGGCAACAAGAAACTCTCATCCAGTGCAGGACTCCACCAGAGGGGGAGCGAACAAAAGGACTCTCATTCTGAAGCATTCATCTGGCTGTATTAAACAGAATGCCTTATATAAAGTTATGAGAGACATTCATTCCACTCTGCTCAGTACTAATGACATCCCAGCAGGAGTACTGCCCAGTTTAGGTGCCACAATAATCATCGCAATAAGTCTTCTTTTTCCCATTTTAAGAGCAAAATTCAGACCTGTATTTCTCAAGGGAGTTAATTGCAGATGAGGCCCTAACAGTTTTTAGGAGTACCCTGGCATCCAGTTCTCCTCAGGGAGATTGAGCAAGGCCTACCCTAACACATATGTTTGAAAATACTTCTCAGAGCACAGAGAGAAAGAAAGAGCTGTCCTGTCTTCCACACATATCTGTTGTGCTCAGATACCTTTATGTCCCAGGTCCTGTTACTCAGTCTGTGGTCAGAAGACCACCAGTGGTCTAGAAGATGTCAGAAAACAATCTGTCCTAAAATCAGACATAGAACTTTACCTGAGCCCTCATCAATCAAGATGTCAGGGTACTTCGGACATCTAATATCCCAGTTGTTATATTCTGGTACATCCTGGGCAACAGCATCATTCATTACCTTGTCTTCAGAATTCATTTCACCATAAAGCCCAGGCTGTTTGTTGTAGAAGCATTATCTAGCCAGTGTTTTATCTTATGCTTGATGTTATCCTTTCTTAAGTGCAATATTTTGCACTTGTTGCTATTACATTTCACTCTACTTGTCAAACTGTCCCTTTAACATACCAAGACCATTTGGCCATTTTCTTATGTGCTTGAATTGCATGTTACTCTTACCAAGAAGAGCATTAAATTAGTTGGATATGCTTTATTCTGGATAAATTCATATTGGATGTTTTTATCACATTATCATTCTGCAGCTGCTGTTATATGAAGCACTTGAATTTTTTGCATGTATTCTTGAGTATTTGAGGTATCTGAGACAGGCTGTCTTTATTTCTCAGTACCTCTTAACTCTTCTCTGTGTTCTTAAATACACCTGTTAATATTTCAGAAATGCCTGTGGTTAGTTCTTTAATTATATCAGATTAAATTGCTCAGACTACATGCCCTTTATTCAAAGGCTCCTTCACTTCTTTTCCATGAGCTGCATTTCAACTCCCTTGCTAGTTCTAAGTGTGTTCAGCCTCTCATAACAGGCGTCACCTACTTGCAAAGGTGGTGTTTCACACTTCAGCCCACTCTGTCATTTGTCCTTTGCTCATCCTGCCCATGAAGTGGTAATTCTTTTCCTTTTTTTCTTCTAATTTCTTTTGCTGGTCACTTTTGCATTCTTTATACTTCAGTCCTTCTCTTTTACTTTTCCTAGAACAGTGTCTTTGCTCACTTTTTGAATGATAGGGTTTTGTCATCAGATAACCAAGCAGTTCCTGACTCAGACCTCCTACCAAACTGCCTGTTTTCTTAAGATCTTTTCTCCTTTCGGCTCCTCCCTTCAGAACCTTCCTTATCAATTGCCCAAAGTGAGGAAATCTGCCATACAGGAATCATTTGATCTTGCTCTCCTCTCAAACCTCGATTTCCACAGACACATGCAATAAAATTGCCTTCTATTCAAATTCCTCTTTATTAATCATATCTATCATAGCTTATCTGGCCATGTCTCCTGTAACTTTGAAACAAAAAGTTGTCCCAACACATTCCAATAACTTGAGGAACTTTCTGTGCTGTTGGGTTTTGCTTTGTGGGTGTTTTTTTTTCTCACAGCAGATAATCTGGTAAGATAAAGGCCTTGATTACCACTACCTCATATCCTCAGGACGCTCCCAGTAGTTGCTCAAAAAATGTGACATCAACCTCCTCCTCATTAAGTAATCTTTAGTAGAGTTTTACAGTTCCTCTGTTTTATCTGCAACTGCTCTGTCCCTCCCCTCTCTCTGGCCTTCTATACATTCCTAATATACCAGATAATACTCTTCCCTTTTTTCCTGCCAGTCCTTCCTACACAAATTATACTCTCTCTGCTAATATTGAAGTGCTACGATTTATTTCACTGAGCCTGTGTGATGCTGGTTAAACTGTAGCCTTTGTTGTGTCCCAAGACTTCTAGTTCTTCCTGTTTATTCTCCATACTCTTAGCATTAGTGTAAAGACATCTCAGATGTTTGGCAGTTTGCCCTTATGTTATCCCTTTTGTTCTTCTATGGCCCTCCTGCAATTTCCTAGTTCTACCATAGCAATGACTTATCAACCAGACTTCCACTTTTCTTATTCACCTGAAGACTTTCCTGCCTACACAATCAACTAGTGTCCTAGAAGCCTTTTCACTCATTCTTCCCTAGTAATAAAATTCTCACATTCTGGAGAGTGCTCCATAGGATGGAGATTCTCCTAAGGGTCTTCCTGAAAAAAAAGGTGCAGAAAGGTGTTAGTAGGAAAGCAGCCTTATGGGATAAAGGTCCACAGTCCATTTTCAGACTCCTCAGTTCCATAGAGAGGGTTGACAGCATTCATAGTTTAAATGAACACTAGTTTAGTCAAAATGCTAGCACATGGGCAAATATAGAGTCCCATGCTCTGCACCAGGCTGATGCTGTGCAAAATTAGTTCTCACTAAAACCCCAGGAGAACCCTTTCTAATTCCCAGCAGTATAATACACTGAACAGTAATGTTTATTAACTAAGACAGTGGTACGTTTCAAGGCTGCAGTCATCAAGAATAGGCAGATGATGAGCATAGCAGGGACAATATGTTGATTCTTCTCCCTCACAATTATGAACAGCTGGAACATCCTCAGTTTAGAACGCTGCAAAGGAACAAGAACAAATATTTGGAAATCTAATCACATAATATAGCTGAATGTTGACAAGAGGACCATGCTCCAGGGGAGCATACTCCTTTATAGCACATGGCTGCTATGTGAGAGAACAAATTACATACTATTGAAATCTGCTGTCCTGCTGTCCAGTCTCTGAATGACTGACAAGGGTGAAGTTCAGTCACTCGACTTCCTCAAAGCTTCAGATGTGCTTCTGAGGCAAAGATTAAGATGTTATAAAGGAAAATGTTTCAGGCAATGCGATCAGCTCTGTCCCTCAACTAACATTTGAGGTTAAACATAGAGATGCTAAAAATAAACATGTTTGTAATTTCAGTAAACAGACCAACCTCTCATCTGCATGGAAATGACAAGGAGGAAGACTGGATCTGCTCTTCATGGGGGGAGTTCCAGCTTTTTCCCCACAATAAACATTTTCAAAATACACTCCCACAAATAAATACAAGAGGAAGTCTGCAGTCCAAAAATGAGCAGTACTTACAAAGTAAGGGCTTAAGTCACGGGTTATTTTTTTTTCATTCATACACTCAGAATTCGTTCCAATGCGTATTTGTACTTCAGAGATAAGCCAGTGGTTTTCTTGTGCTTGAGCAACACAGCCAGTGTGATGGACGAAGTGTGTAACGTCTGCTGATACGTATCACACCATCAGCCAGACTGACTTCAGCTGTCTTCTGTCTGCCGGTGTCTATTCCCACTGCTTCACAGATTCTGCTCCCTCTTCTGGCCAGCAACATAATAAAAGAAATAATTTCCCCTTTTTAAATGTGTTTTTGAGCATGGGGAGTTGAAAAATGGAAAAGAAACTTCATATTACTTTGGCAGGACAAAAAGATCTGAGCTATGCATCTGCTGCATTTCCATATTTGGATTTCTCCGTAACAAAAGCTTACAGTATTTGTGGTAAATGCTGAAAAAATAGTTACTGGTATTTTTTTTCAATTTACTGGTTATCTCTTGGGGGAAGGGTAGGACAGAGGAAGTGAGGTGCAAGGAAGGTAAGACCATGGACTGACTTTGCTGTATCTTTTCACTTCTCCCACTCAGCGCCATATTGCTCCTTCTCAGTTTTGTGTGAAAGAATATTGCAGACCTAAAAAAGGAAGCAAGCAGAGATCCCACCTTCAGGAATAGCAGACTTGCCAAAATGGGTTCAGACAATGTTATATTAGCTATAGCATCCAGGGCATATGCTCAGAAAGGCAAATGTCTTCTCTGAGTAAGTAAAATTCAAAAGTTGTGCCTCCAAAGCAGATGCTGCAGTTTCTAACTATTTTTGCCTTTTTTTCAGGTTCTCTCACTTCCCTTGAAGGTTACCAAGCACACACATTTGGGATGAAGGTCTTTCAAACCTTTTCTGGCTATTCAAGGTGTCACCAAAAATTCAGCTAATGTAGAAGTTATAAACTGCACTACACTATTACATCCAAGAGAGCAAAATGTTGCCTCTTTGAAGACTTCCTTTGATGAGAAATTTCTGAGGCTTCCCACAGTTGAACTTTGTCTGATGAAGCTCCCCAAAGCCATGTCTGAGGCGGAGCAGAAAGGACAGCTCAGTGACAGCACAGCTTGCCACCAAGCGTGCGATGAATGGGCTTGCAACAGAAGCGATATTGGTTTTTACATGGAAAGGAAATTGCATTGAAAATCTGAGTGCATGGTTTTAGCCAAAGCATTGTCTGTACACACAATAATTCATTTGCTCACTAGACAGCAAAATAAAGAGATGATTCATTCAGCCTTCTCTAGCTGTGAATTTTGTAAAATTTCAGATTTTTATATTGTGTCCATTTCCAGTTGACAATGTCTGACGTATCTTGATTACCTTTCCTCAGAGAGTATATTGCAGCCTGTTGGGCATCATTTACCCACTGCTTTCCTTTGTAAAGAGAGCAGTTTAATCCACAGCAGAATTGGTCTGGTCAGAACACCAGCCAAAGTTCACACCGTTCAGAACTGCACACAGTGAACCTGGCTTTAAAACTAAAGCTCTTTTTAAAGCTGTGATTTCTGAATCTAGTATTAGTCATGAACTTGAAACACTATTTAGTACTAGAAAGAAATATTCCTCTGGCAGCTGTACCAACTCTAAGGCTGGAGTCTTCTACAGGTCTCTCAGCTGCTGCTATTCAAACACTCGGGCCCGATTCTGCACTCCTTTGTTCAAGCACCAGTCCAAGGGAGTGAAAGCCAGTCAGAGAAAAACGTATGGGATCAGATCTTGTGATATGGTTAAAAAAAATCCACTTTCCATGAAAGGAACCTTGTTTTCAAACACATTCCACAAGGTGAGCAGTGCTTTCAGCCCTTCTGCATATAAGATGAGGCTTTTATTTTTTCCCCAAGAGTGGGGCTCACAGCCACCGAGCTGCCCGCACCACCTTCTCCGCACGCATCACTGAGAGAGGAGGGGAATCCTTCTCTTACTGAAACAGCTACTCATTGAATAGTTCTTCATTATCTAAGAGATAGCCAGCAAATATTTAATAAATATATTACCCATTGCATCAAAATAAATATCATTTATAAAACATTCATTGTCTTTTGCTTATCATCATCATCATCATACAGTGTATATTAATGTTCCCAGTACAGATGAGATTTACAAACGGTTGCCTGAATTTTTCCCATTAATGCATTCTCCCACTTACAATAACCATTGCATAAGATGCATAAAAACATAATGCGTCTTTATGCCACCAGCATACACCAAAGACGAAAGTAAGATCTTGTGAGAGTACAGAAAGTCTTCAGACAGGAGGAATGGCTTTAGGTACGTCTTCAAGTGGCACTTGCTCCAACTCAACTCTGCAGCATTTCAGAACTGGAGCCAATGTTTACTTGAGAAATCAGAATTACTTAATCAAATAATAGAACATATAAAAGCAAGCTGACTTTTTTTGGAAAAAAAAAAAGTTTAATAATACAATAATAGTTGTAGTATCGTCCAGTAAAGGTGTATTGTAAAAATGTTCTGAATATTAATTTACCTCAGGTAACTTTAGAGTTGTAAATACTTGCATTATAGTGAGGTAGACAGTAAAAAAAGTCTTTTCTCCATTATTAGCACAGAATTTAAATCTTGTAATAATATCTTAAGGAAATGATAACGTTAAGTAAGGATGAAATATCTGATTAATGTTTAATTCTGTACAACTCAAATATAAACTTTTAAAAATATTAGAAATTATAACATTTCGAGTGCATATCATGTTTTGTACATTAAAAAAGAAATGCCTGTTGTTCATCTCCGTTTTGCACTTTTCAGTCTGTTTAAATAAACAAATATTTACAACTTTTATATGAACAACAGTGCATCCAAAGCAAAATGTGCATTTTAAATTAATGCTCCTGGTCGAGTCTTTTTATTAGCATCTTATATTATTAATCTCTTCTCTTTTTCTTATTTTTTTCCACCAGTTTGTAGCTCCGCAAAACCAGATAAGCCAACAATTCTAGAAATCAGTGGGGAAAAGTCTGAAACTACGAACATAATAGTTACATTAAGAAAGGGCTAGGCATGCTTCGAAGTGCACTTTTCCTCAGGTGAAGCCACAGCTGAGACCAAAGGTGGGAAAGAAGCAGAAATCTTATAAAAAACGCCTTTTCCAGCATAACATTTGCGTATAATACTGCTGCAAGTTGCAAGGGCTGCCGAGCCAGACCTACCCAGAGACCTGGCAATGGCATCCTTGCACTGTTCGTGAGATCCGAAGGAGCTTTCCAATCCACACCAGTTGTGCTTTCTGTAACACTTCGCTCTTCACAGTTTTTCTTTGCTGTCTGAAAATAAAACCTAGCTGGTAATTACAATCTTAGGCAACTCTTTTTTTCTCTCTTTTTCTCTTTTTTTTTTTTTTTTTTCCCTGGGAGGGGGGGTGGGGGCCGTAGGCTATTTCTGGCTGGTAAGCTTGCTGGAATGTGAAAGAGAGAGGGCAGAAATGAAACAGCCCTCTTCAGAGCGACTTCAGAGAGAGGGATCAGTCTGCTCCCTCCCCCGACTCTTTTTGTACTCGGTAAATTGCCTTCACCTTTGGAGGGAGGAGGATAGATCGCCAGATAAACCCCGGGGGAGGAGAGG
>NW_008665242.1:63157-75285 GCF_000695815.1 Acanthisitta chloris | reverse complement strand
GCTCTGCCGCCGGCGGATGCTCCGGGGGGAAAGCGTGCTGGAGTCACGGAATGGTTTGGGGGGGAAAGGACACCCTAAAGCTCGTCTCGTACCACCCCGCGGCCACGGGAAGGAGCACCTTCCACTAGAACAGGTTGCTCCAAGCCCCCCACCCAACACTTCCCACATAGAATCAATCGGGTTGGATCATCAAGTCCAATCCTACCGTGATTACTAGACCATGGCACTAAGTGCCACATCCAGTCTCATCTTGAAAACCTCCAGGGATGGTGAATCCACCACCTCCCCGGGCAGCCCATTCCAATGTCTGATCACTCTCTCCGTAAAAGATCTCTTCCTAATATCCAGCCTAAACCTCCCCTAGCAGAAGGTCCGTGCCCTCTTGTCCTACTGCTGGTTGCCTGAGAGAAGACACCGACCCCCACCTGACTACAACACATCCTTGACACTTCCAGGATTACAGCTACAGCTTCCCAGGGCAACCTGTCCCAGTGCTTCACCAGTTGTTTTCTCTCCACCCAAAACAAACTCTTGGAATTACATTGAAAAATGCACAGTATGCACTTCTACTTCACCCAGGCTAGAAGAAATCACAGGGATTTAACATATCTAGCACAGGATGTTAGACAGGGACAGTCTAACAGTGTCCCTGGCCAAGTGCACCTGTTGAGCAGAGGTTTGTTATTGGCTTTATTTTAATAGAGGAACCAAAACCCAATGAGATTTGTGGAGGGAAGAGGCTCAGAACAAAAAGTGTCTCCATCAAGACAGGTTTTGTGTCCCCCCCCCTTCCCAGAAATGATGGAATAGCCTCTGAGAAGTCACCAGTGCTTCTCTATGCCTGGCCTTGGTCAGACAAGGAACAACTCACTTCCTGGGCAGTGACAGAATCCTAAAATGGTTTAGGTTGAGAAGGGACCTGAAAGATCACCTAGTCCAACCCCCTCCCACTATGGGCAGGGAGGGTCATCTTCCACTAGACTAAGCTGCTCCGAGCCCTGTCCAACCTGGCCTTGGACACTCAGAGGTGGGGCATCCCACGAAGCCTGAATTGTGCTCACACACCCTCTGTGTTCCCAAACCAATACACGTGAATGAGATACGTGGCCACAACTGTAACATCCAAGAGATGATTCACTGACAGACAATAAATTTTTCACAGTAGACAATAGCAGAGTGATTGGCACAGCACAAGGCGGTTAGTTTGTACTACTAAAGTAAATCACCTCCTCCTTGGTTTGGGAGAACAACACAGCAATATTCACATGTAAATGTGTGTGAGAATTGCAAATGTTTTCTTCTATTTCTTCTGAATACGTTAAAAAGAGGAAAAAAAATACCGTTACACTTAGAACTGAACAAAACAGCCAAGTAACTTGCCCTGCTTCTCAAACAGCAGCAAAGGCTGGGGAACAAAGAGAAAAAGTCCCTTTAACTGCTTACTCAGCAGAGGAGAGGCTAGAGAAAGTGGAAAGGACCCAATGAGGCATGAATTCTCTCTCCCACAATCGCACTGGCTGCGAACACAACGAACATCTGCAGCACAACAACAATGTGAGCAGTGTAACAATCTCAGAATTCCTCTTTTTTCCCCTTCTTACTTTAAGAGTGACTTCTTTGTTCCTGCTAGCAGTAGTAAATTCTAGACTAAAAAGAGAAATAACTCATGTAAAAGTAAGGAGAGCTGCAGACCCTGAAGAAGGCGGGTGCTATACAACACTGCATCTGTTCTGCCACAATTAGAGCTGCAGTCACAGGCACAGGGAGGATTTAGGGGAAGACATACAACAGTCACTAGTTATCAGTGTCACACATCCATGGAATTCATTTGTGGAACCTGGAGAGATATGGCTATTCTTTTAATCAACAACCAAGCCTGCCCCTCACACAAATGCTGTTTGTAAAGAGAGGGATCATCTCCTGTTTCTAATTTCAGTCAGAGTTTGCACATATTCATCCCCTTCCTCAACCCTTTTTCATACAAAACTAACCCTTTTACAGCCTTTGACATTTGCTTATACCCAATAAGTGACCCTTGGGTTAAGACAGACTATTGAACTATGTGGTGATGATGTAGTGTGTTTACTTCTTACAACAATGTTTCTTGCACAGTTAAAAAAAAAAAAGACAATCACGGATATTTCTGAATGCAAATATGAAGAAAACTTCAAGCACACATGATGAAACCTGACATCACATACTATGGTTCTGAAAACCCTGAGATGATGGTGCAACGATATAAAAGGGATGAAGAACACAAGTATCGCAGCCAAATCTTGTCCCTCTGTCCCTAAGAGATGGGACTTGCCCTAGATTTTTAATTCTATGCTAATTTTTCATCTTGAAGATGGAAAAGAATAAGGAAACAGGATTGCAGAAGACTTCTGTGATAGCCAGGAAATCAGCAGGTTTTCCTGAGAGACTTCAACCATGGAAGACTTGATGCCTGCTGAAAGGCAGAACTCTCTGGGAGTCACTGTGAGCAGCACAAGGGCAGCACCCCAGGGAGGCAGCCCGGGCTGAGTGTGGGCTGGGAGGTGTGAAGGAGGAGGGAGGCAGAAAGACAGTTTGAGGATTTTCAATTTCCGTCATGAATTGCACCTTTCTCACCTGATCTTTTCTCTGTCTGTACATGAGAGTGGCACTGTCACATCACTCCCCGGGAAATCAAGGGCACAGTGTGACAGTGCCCACAACAAAACACTGGAAGTGCCTATTGTGACAAGTATTTCAGCTACAAACCCATCACAAACTCGTGGACAAACTTACTCAAGGACAACAACCTCATTAACCTTAACTGCTCTGAGCTCCTTCCCTCAAATCCTGGGCGTTCACCTCTGGCAGCACAGCTTTAGGTGTAGTCCAAGAAAACAAACTCTCTTGCTCAGTAATAACACATCAGTACCCCTCATTTCCCACGATCCCAGAAATCCAGCAGGAAACTTAACCTAACCCAAGCAGCCAGGGAACCACAGCTGGTGTGAGTTGACAATAACAGCACAAAAATCAGGGCTAATAGCCACACAAGGTGTCTCAGAAATGCCCAAACATCCTTCTAAATCCTAAAAATTAAAGACTGCTGGAGGCATTCTGCCTCATTTAAAGCAGTTAAAGGTTAAATGTTATAGCATGTGTATGGATTTCCTTCATAAAATTTATTAGCTGAAAAAAACGTGTAGACATCAACTTCAAATATGGGGAATTGCACAGGAAGCAATTTTTCACTTGTCTGAAAATCTGCAGTCAAAACCCCTCAGCAGTTTTAGAAACAAAGACATCAGATCTCCAAGCAGTGAACCTGCAGGACCAGGATCAGAGCCTGGTGATTTATGATCAGGCAATTCCTGTGAATGAGGGCTCAGGTGAACAGGTACATCCATGTGTGGAGACTTCCCACGGATATATCCTGTCGTCTATGTTGTTTCCAGACTGTATTCATTACACCTAAATCCAGGTGCTTAGCTCAAGTGCCTCAATCCACCCACCATCTGAGCCACATTCCAGTGGAACAACCTGTCAGGTTAACAGCACACTGTGACCTCCCATCATACAGCTTCGATCAAGGGGATTCCATCCTGGCTTAGGTTTAAATTTACTTTACAGAGCTGAAAACAAATGATGCAAGAGTGTGAAGCAGCTCTCTGAAAGCTCTTCAGCAGCGTGCTGGCCACGCTCTCTGCAAGCACTGCCAGGAGCTGCTTGCAGTGCATCAGCACTATTAAAGGAATCCCTACAATTTGATCAGTGCGTTCAGTCAGAAGAGCTTCCTTACTGAGCTTTGCTTGGGTGTTTTCCAGCCCCAGGACCCTCACTCTCAAATTCAGTCATGTTGGCATGCAAAGGCAAGCCAAAGGAGAATGCCCATGTTGCAGCTGCTGGCAGATGACACCAGTCTGCACTGAGCACTGTGATGTTGCAGCTGCATCACTGCATCGGGTTTATAACCACCTCAGGCATGTCTACACTGCCACTCAGTCACAGGCTTCCCCTTTGCTGTCAAAGATGTAATGATGACTAGTAGAAAAACACCTTTTTTCTCTTCCCAGAGTCACTCCTTGTGATTCCTTTATATCATTCCCAGTTACTTCCACAGTAAAAAGATTTAATCCCACAAGTCCAGCTCTATTTCCACTGAATTTAACAGCAGCAGACTCACTAAGATGTGTAAATTCCCACTGTTAAAGCAAATACTGGAAATTAGAACCTAATCTTAAAGTTGAACTAGGACTTCTTTCGACACCCTGACCTTACTTCATGTTCTGCACCTGTACTACCTGTACTTTAAAAGAAGAAGATTAAGAAGTTTAAAACAACACTGTCAGCAAGCGAGAACATTGCCACACTCCACAGTTTGGCAACTGAAGGCTCAGGCAGATCTTATCAGTGTGTCAAACACCTGATGGGAGAGAGCAAAGAAGCTGAGACAGGCACTTCTCAGCGGTGCCCAGTGAAGATAATGGGCTCAAACTGAAACGCAAGGAATTCTATTTAATCATAAGCAAAACCCTTTTAAAAGTAAGGGAAGAGATTACCTAGCTACACTATGAATCCACAATCCTTAGACATACTCAAAACCTGACCAGGCATGGCCCTGAGTGACCTGCCAGGGCTGACCTTGATCTGAGACAGGGATTGGCCTAGCTGATCCCCAGGGACCCCTCTCCACTTCCCCTGCTCTAAAAGCAAACACCCTGTGTTTGTTGCATCACAGTAGCTGTTAAAGGCATTGAAACACTGAGCTATTCCAGCTGAGTAATTGCAAATATTGTCATTCTTAAAAGGGTGACATCTATATTCTGTCAGTTGCTTCTATGCTTATCATTATAAACCCCCTCTAAGTACCAGGAGTGGTGAGTGCTCTGTAGCTACTCAGCAGTGTGCCACAGATAATCATCTGGGATTGTATCGACCTGCCACTACAGGAGTTGCTGGTTACCTTGAGCTGAACCTTCAGCCTCCATCTGGCCCTCCCTGATAAGAGAGGAACAATAGAGCCAAGCAGAGGGGGGTGAAAAAGCTGTCTGGACTTTACCACTGAGCCATTAAACCAAGCTGTGACAGGGAAGAGTTAAACTATGCATCTATTTAATGATACCAAAAAGCCTGAACAAATTATTTTGATGATGATGAATTGAAGCTAAATAACAGATATCAAAAAAATGAGCATTTTACATGCTGTTATGTAAGTGTTCCCTATTTGTTCCCTTTTTGATGTATAAAGGACAAACACAATATCCTAATAAGCAGATTCCTCCAATTATATGTCACAGCTTTCCATTAAAAATCAGAGAATAGGTTGGAAAAGGACCTTACAGACCATCTAGCCCAACCTCCATGCCATGGGCAGGGACTCCAGGTTGCTCCAAGCCCCATCCAACCTGGCCTTGAGCACTTCCAGGGATGGAGCAGCCACAGCTGCTCTGGGCAACCTGTGCCAATGCCTCAGTACCCTCCCAGGGAAAAATTTCTTCCTGATATCCTGTCCTTGTAGAAAAATAACCTTTTGTGTTTAAGTAGTACTGGAATGTCACAGAGTTTGCACCTGAAAACACACCACAAAGTGATCTCTCTTTAATCTGGATTTCTGTCACACAGCCATGATTGACCTGGTTGGTGATTAATCTTCTCAGGATGATTAAGACAGCTGAGAAACAGAGCCATCTTCCAGGAAATACATCTGATGTGTCATGCCCTTCTTTTAATAAATCATGTTTGAAAAGGAAAAGCAATAAGAATACTGTAAATAAGGAATCACAACTCCATTTACTCCTTATTTCCAAGTTCAGTACTCAGGCTGTGGAGAGCAGGATGAGCCAAGCCCCTCTTTGTATTCCAGGCTGGAGTGGGGCTCTGGGCATGGACCCCTAACACCTGCACAGCACAAACACCTCTCATCGCTGCTTTCCACACAGCAGCAAGGCAGCACTTGGGTGACTCATTTCCCTGGAGGAGTAGCTGTTGCTGGTAGCAACCTCCAAACAAAGGTGATGCCTCTGTGTGTGTCCTCCGTGTAAAGAACAATAAGGAACTGTCACTGTCAGTCAAAATGTGCCACAGCTGGTGATGTACAGTCACACTGGAAATGTGTTTTACAGCAAAGGTTCTTCTTTCAAAGCTAAACACCTCCAAATCATGCAAATTTAGCATCTGAGTTTGATACTGTCAACAACTTGGATGTGTGTTTGCAATATATATTTAATCACTTGGCTCTATTCCTTGTTGCTTCTGTCCTCTAGAAGAGTGTCATTCCATGCAAGTGGCAAGTAAATATGAATAATTCAGGTATTTCAAATAGGGTTCTCAGCAGCTTTTAAACACTGATGGAAGTTAAACCAGCAGTGCTGGAATAAATCTGAGACTATATATCCAAATAGCCACTGAAAATTAAGTGAAAAAGAAAGCAAATTTGACTTTTTTTCCTTTCCAGAGTTTTTCCTAATTTTTTCCTCATTATTAAAGTCAAAGGAAGTGTCTTAAGAAAGAATGAACTTTAATGGGCTCTTTTAATGCAACACTAGGTTATGTTGTGCCTCAATATTAACACCTCCTTGTTGTGGGATTTTACCCTATTTTTGCATTAAAATCATCAACCAAGTTTTGCAGTGGTATGATTGTCTGCCTAGCTCGAAACAGGTCCACAGCAACCATTCCCATGCAAACTGCTGGTCAGATTGCAGCTATAAACCATGTTAGACCAGGGAGAAGAAATTCCTGCCTGCAGTTGTAGCTCAAACAAATGAAAACCCATGGCCTGAACGCACCATTTTCTGCCCAGTGGGAGCTGCAAATTGATCGTTTGCATTATCTATCCATCTGAGAGTCAGGATGGAAGGGATGTGACCTGACATAACACCTCTGTTGAGAAGACATCAAACTTAGGCAAGAGAAAAGGCTCTTAAGTCCCTGCAATTATCATGCTGGTCACATGCTCCATGGCGATTGCTATAGTAACCAGACACTTGCCATGGAGACTTCCTAGCTCAGAGCGTTCTTCTCTTATGCCTTCAGTTATTAGTCTTCAGATAACTGTTCATTTCTGGTTCCTTTTGGAGCAAAGGACTTGAGGGTTTTTTGTGTTCACCTGCCAAAGCAAAGACTACCAGGAATGAAATCTACAATCAGTTGTAATAGAAAAGAAAATGAGAATAAAGGTTTGTATCATGGGTCCTATAAAACACAGGATTTGTGTTATTTAGTATGTACAAACTGCAAGGGAAATGTGTCATATTTTCAGCAGAATGGAACAAAACAAAGAAGGTTTGGGTTTTTTTCTTGCCAGGTACTCAAATGAGCCTCTAAGGTTGAAATTACTACAGGTGTAGCTGTTAGTTATGATGGTTACATACAACCTTTTCTTGCTAGGCATTGTTTTCCTTTTCATGTGGAATACTCTGATCAAACTCAACCTCTTGGATTAAATTGGAGTTTTAATATTGAAGATGAACTTGAATCATAGAATTTAAGGGTGGGAATGGACATTACAGATCATCTAGTCCCAACCCTTGCCCTGGGCAGGGACATCTCCTCACTAGATCAGGTTGCTCAAGGCCTCATCCAGCCTGGCCTTGAACACCACCAGGGTTGGGGCAGCCACCACATCCCTGGGCAACCTGCACCAGTGTCTCACCACCCTTAGAGTAAAAACTTGAAATGTTCATCTGAATTAGTTCAGCTATTAAATGTTTTATATCCACATGCATTGGTTCTGAAAGGACAAAGGGGGTGATGGAATTGCCAACACCAGCAAGCAGAACCAGGACTGAATCTGGGAATGGCACTGGTGGTGCAGGATGGGCACTGGGAGTTTGATAAAGGGGTAAGGGACACAAGAGTCAGTGCTTCCTAAAGCCTAGTGTCCTCTACAGCCAGAGAGGAAAGGTCAAGAGGAGCAGATGGCTGCCTATTGTTCCAGAAGAAAAGCAAATAGCAAAGGTGCCCATGAAACCTTAATTCTACTTGTATCAAGGTGTTAGATAGTCTAATCATAACCCTTCATATCTGTTACTTTGCTAGAGCCCCACCTGCCCCTGTCAGGGCTGAGATGACCACACCAAAGGATCACCAGCGGATACAGGGAGGGCAGCTGCTGTCTGATTTGCAGATGGATTTAGAGAAACTGGAGGACATGGTGTAGACAAGGAACAGAACAGTGTCTTCACAGCCAGAGCATCCAATCACCACACCAGATAACAGCACTCACGCTGCTCCATCTGTCCATGCACCATACTTCATGCAAGACAGGTGCTTAAAATCAAGCTGTTCACTGGGAAGTTTCGCATTTTCTGGCTGCTCACCAGCAACCTTGTGAGCTTTTCTCCCAGGGGTTAAAAACTCTCAGGCAGAATCAAAGGCAAGAGGACAGTTTTCACCTGGGATCTGTGAGATGGAATACACTAAGCTGGAAAAACAAGTATTTTACCTAACTAAGGATCCAAACATAGCCAAAACTTTTGAACATCATTTATCTCCCTCTCCTTCTGGATCCTATCCATTGAACAGGAATAATTGTGTCTCTTCACTTAACAGTGACACTCAAAATTAATTAATTAATTATTTCTAACACACTGGATATGACTTTGATGAGCACAACAGATGAGCCCCTAAGGGCCTAGTAATACTGTCTTCAAAGGGATGGTTAAACAACATGTTGTAAATAGGTCCTGGGGCCACAAATTGAGCACTGAGCAGGAAACAAGCTATGGAATAGCTGTTCATTAAATGTGCAGCATGATTTTGTGCATTGGATACAGCAGGAGTTGGTGGAAAAAGTATTCTGGGCATGTGTAATTGAGGCTTGTATCATGATGCACAGCCTTGACTGGGTCAAAAGAGGCTGCAAAAGCATCTCCTAACTCTGCACTCTCAGTTAGCTCCTTTCAGTGTAGTTTTTAAGTGAATGCATAAAACATTAGTAAGGAATCAAATATAATACAGAAGCAGAGATTGAGACTTCCTTATCTGACAGTCCCTGCCATTTCCAGTGATCTCATCTCCTAGGTACACACCTTTCACTTGATGGTATCAAATCTATCACTAGAGACTTGTTCAAAACAGCCAAGGGCCTGCAAGAACTATTTCAGAAGGAAAAGAACATGTTAACTAACTGAAAATATATATTCCATAGGTAAAATGAATCACAGGCTCTTCTGATTTAATCCCAACACTGACACCAGCTCCTCTGGCTCTTATCAAGTGTTACTAGAGCAAATCCCTGATGGCCCAGGGGTGGCTCTGAAGTTACTGCATCCAGCTGCTCAACTCCACACCCCAACCCTATAAAACTCCACACTGTCACAGGGACACAACCCAAAGCATCCTGTTACCAACTGCTCAAGAGCACAGGACATAGAGCAGTGAGGCCCCCCACAAGCCCAGGAAATGATTCACACAGTGCCCACGTGCAGCACTGAGCCCTACACCACAGTGAAGACCTTCTGCCAAGTCACTTGATCTTTTATCAGGTTTTACTACTCTTCATGAGGTTTTATTTTCAGTGATTATTATTATTATTACCATTACATGAGCAATTCCTTCAAGCTATTCCACACACCTGTTTATCCAGGCCCAAGGAGGTACCACAAAACACCATGATGTCTCCCCTAAGAAGCTTCTCATTCCCTGTCTGACTAGACTCCCTGCACCCCATTTTTCCCTGCCACAATGTTCCATTTGGAAGTGTCATAGTCAAATATCTGGGACAGTTCCCTGCCTTGAGTGAAAAAACACTTCCTCCAACTTCCAGAGCAACACTGCATGTCTATATATTTAGCAACAAAAACTGGAGTAGCATTTAACAAAGAATTTGTGCTGTAAAAGAACACTTCAGCACATCAAGCTGACATTCCTCCACTCAAACACATCTTGTTAGGAAATATTCTCCTTGGAGCTGTACCAAAATGTACTTAATGAAATGCATGTTAGAAGAGTTGAAAGTGCCTCATCTTTATTTTCACCCACAGGTATTGTAGTTTGGAAAAAATGTGTTTAAAATAACCATTTTCACTATATTAAGGGGAAAATTAGGACTTAGGAGATGTTCTCTTTGTATTTAGATAAGGCACTTGGTGCACAGAGATGCTGAGGTCCTCAGTGCTGGACTGAAGACAACCTCAGGCTCAGGTTGTGGTGGGATTTGTGTGGATGTCCCATGGTCATCCATGCTCAACAAGAGACCCTTCAAGTCCCTGAGGCTGCTCTGAGCTGCACTGGCAAATCACAGGGAAGAAATAGAGTTTCAGGTGATCCTTTTGCTCTGTCCTCAGCCAAGTACCATGTTCAGTGAAGTTTTAATTCGATGAAGCATTTAATCACATTTAAGTGCTTTTCTGTACCATGATGATCTTAAAATGCAAGTTGGAGGGGGTTAATTATAAAATAACCCCATTCAGCAGCCTCTAAGTTTATCCACTCTGCAAACTGCAATGAAAATATCATTTCTGCTTAGTTGGGTTTTTTATCTTGATTTAATCATCTTTGAGCAATTCATATTTTTAGGTCAGGATTCTTAAATACATGTGAAACAAAAGCTGTTTGTGCTTCCCAAGTTACACTGGCTCAGCAGGACTTGCTCAGGATATATAATTTACAAGTGAATTATATTTAAAAATCAAACCTACCACGAGTCTTAAGTATAAATGTTAGTTTAACACCAGAACTTACTGTCAAACACAGAGCTCCATGTTGGAAACACACCAGAAGAGACCATCCTTTAGAGCTGAAACTACCTCCAAAGAAATTCCTAGCACCTTGCCTGTACCTGCTCAACTTTCTCAGCTTCACCTTAAGGAGGTAACACTTCTACCATGTGGCAATTAACACTCCCACGGTGAGTAACAGGATGAATCATTCTAGGAACAGCAAAACCCCCAAATTTTTCAAGGAAAATGCCTACACTGTCTATTCTTCTGCCTTAAAATAGGCCTTTCCTTCACATGCTGTACTGTGAGCAGCCCAAATACATTTGGTCTTAGAATACTTCTGCTGTTTATAGGCTCCTAAGCCAAAGCATATAAAGAAATTAATGCATTTATTTTTAACTTCCTGTCTCAAAAGATACTCTGGCAGTGAAGAGCACTGTTTACTCCAGAACTATGTCTGTGGGATGGTGTGGGACACCCCACAGCTGGTTTGAGGGAGGCAGTGGGGTCCAGAGCCATCACTCACAGCAACCAAAGATGATTTTCATGCCTTCCTCAGTACATGCTCCCCCAAAACATTGTGTAGGTATGACTGCTGCCCACACAGACACTCAACATGAGCCTAATTCATTGTATTTGATGTTTTGGCTACTGGGAGGAATCTCCTTCTTGTGTAAAATAGACACAGAGAGGTTGAGAGGGAGCTGAGACACTTCTGCTGTGCACCAGGAGGTCAGTTCAAATGATAACAATGAAAGAACACACATATAGTATTGGAGAAATCATAAAATCAACTGGGTTGGAAAAGACCTCCAAGATCATCAAGTCCAACCCTACCGTGGGCACTAAGTGCCACATCCAGTCTGATCTTAAAAACCTCCAGGGATGGTGAATCTACCAAAGCTCTGGAAGATGAAGGTCATCCTGCACAGGTGAACAAGATGTAGGATAAATCCGCCCCTAAGGAAAGTCCAAAATCATCATGTTCTCAGACACCTGCCAAGGGAAATGGAGGAGAAGAGCGTGAACTTGAGTTGGGGCTCAACACTAAGCTAGAAAAGCCAATCACAGAGTCATCAAGGCTGGAGGAGGTTTTTAAGATCATCAAGTCCAACCATCCACTTACCACTACCACTGTAAGAAATTGCTGGCTGCTCTTTAATTTCACAGTAGCAGCAATAAAACAGACTGAGGGGAGAAAAAAAGTGCTGCCAGAGTATTCTTCCAAATACACCTTTGGTTTGCTGGTTAAATCCGTACTTGAACCCACCCTTAATCCAAAATGGAGGAGGTTTTTAAGATCATCAAGTCCAACCATCCACTTACCACTACCACTGTAAGAAATTGCTGGCTGCTCTTTAATTTCACAGTAGCAGCAATAAAACAGACTGAGGGGAGAAAAAAAGTGCTGCCAGAGTATTCTTCCAAATACACCTTTGGTTTGCTGGTTAAATCCGTACTTGAACCCACCCTTAATCCAAAACATTTTCC
>NW_008665242.1:44564-63129 GCF_000695815.1 Acanthisitta chloris | reverse complement strand
TGCTGAAACTTACATCACTTCAGGAGCAGGAAAGGTGACCTCCTTCCCTTATTTTTGTACATCACATTCCTAATCTGTTCTCTGCCTCCAAAAGCATTTGGTAAGCCTATTGCATTATGAATAGCTTTCAAGTAAAAAAATCCATATTTTTGGGTAACATAGACTATTCATCATCAAAAATAATGTGGTAAATGCTCCACATCTTGGTCAATTAAAAAAAAAACCCTAAAATATCTTTATCTTGTGATGGTACTGTCAACTCTTCTTTAAACACAGCTTTGGGATTGTAACTATTTGTCTGCATTTCTAGTGGTATTTGACAATGGAGTGAAAAGTCCACTTGGAAAGTCACCAGAACTGGAATCTGGGAGGGAACAAGGTCATCTGAAGAGCCTTATGGCACAGGGACAGCTCTGCTGCAGCCACAGGAACCTCTGCTACACTTGACCTTGAGACAAGAGAGTGAAAGGTACTGGTGTCAGTCCAAGCACAACAGGAATTCTTCTCCTGGTGCAAAGAAACAAAAGAAATGGAGAGGAAGAAAAACAGAAAGCAAATGAACCCAAAAACAGTTCTACCCTCATACATAATTGATCAGCCACCACGAAGTCAGTGAAATAAAGAGGCTGAACTCAACTTTAGGGTGAATCCAGGAAGCTCTGAAGACCTTTTAGCTAACAACTTCGGGTTATGCACACACTGTTGGCAGATCAGTAACCAACACATGCAATTACGTGAGAAAAAGCTTGGAATATTTGAGTCCAGCAAAAGAAGAGCTCAACAGGCAGCAAATACTTTTGGATTATGACACGGTAGAGTAAATTGCACTGAAATAAGCAGTGTACATGTAGTATATGTTTTACTGCATTGTTGTAACAAAGATATATTAATCAGGACTTCTTTTCTTTCTGCACTGAAGTCAGGATTCTTAATGAGAACAGAAGGAGTATCAAGTGGCTTTAGCATTTCTTTCCCAGCTACAACAGCAATGGCAGTTTTGCAGCCCAATCTGATTTAAACACCAGAGCTAACAGAAGAGTTAGGAAAATTGCTGTTTTTAACTCTCTGTAACCATAATTGCGAATTTTCATTCTGGAAACATACACAAAATTTCCACATGCAGAATAAGCAGCGAAGATAACCATTTTATGTAAAACAAATGGATGCCTTATCCTGCAAAGACTTCAAAATCTTGCCTGTTGCCAGTACAAATACTCATAAAAACTGGAATGTGAAACAACAGCTGGGAATGGTTAGCTCCAGGAGCACCAGTCTGGTCTGCAGTCACTTCAGCAATCAGCATACACAGTGGCAACCATAGGTTTTCATTTCCTTTGTGATAAGCCTTTCACAGAGAGGAAACTCAGCAGTGCTTCTCACTGCCGTACTTTGAAACCTACTATGAATTGCATAAGTTCATATTTGAAGGGCCTAAACCAGACTTGAAAGCACAACAGCCAACACAACGTGGAAACCACCGTGCGAGGGATGAAAAGGCTCCCTGGGCACGTGGAAGCATCAAAAGGCAGCACAGCCCTTGGTCCACAGCCCCAGTGCTCACTCCAGGCACCTTTCTACTGACTGGGTGATGCAGGTTTTTGGTTCTGCAATGAGTCAGAACCACTTTATTCATCTGTAGAATCACTTTCTTCCCTGCAGCAGATGTGCATCTTATCTCACGCAGGTTTTTTTACTCGTTGTTTCAACAAACACATTCTTTGTGTCTGTGATTTTTACTACAGAGGATGAGGATCCAAATCTGGTACAAGAAAAGGGCTTTCAATTCCATGCAGGCACATACATAGCAAATAAAGCTCAGCAGTTGTCAAATGAGGCATTTGCTTCCTAACAGGAGGCAAACGTAACTGAGATGTCAATGCCCACAACCAGTAAACACAGGGGGAGAGAATTTTAGCTGAAATATGAAGGAAAGAAACTAATAATGTGACTATCAAACACACAGACTTTGTCGCAGCAGAAAAGCTTTCATTAATTTCTCACTTGATAATGAGGTTCTATTCCTTCCCTGCAGTATTTGTAATGTTGGAAGAACACTCTATGTTTTGATAACATTTGAGAAATGCAAACCAGGCAATTTTGTAACTCTTTGTTTCTCAGTTTCAGGGAATTGTTTGCACTGCTGCCACGGGCATGAAACCTGGACAACATCTCTGAGTGGAATAAGTGCCATGGTGAAAAATGGTGCCAAACAAATGGTTATCACCATTTCCCAATACAGAATTGGGCTTGTTTCATTTTAAAAGCATAAGTTATGCGAGCTCAAAGTCAAGGACTACTGTTCAACACAAGAGGAAAATTAAACCTCAAGTGCTTTCATTAAGAACACCTCAAGGAGAAGGATCTTAAATCCAGATAAAAGTCTTACCATTACATATTTCTGTGCCATCTTAATACACAGCAGTTTAACCACATCAAGGACTGAGCTATTACTGCTATTATTAGAGGCCTGGAATGAATTCACACTGCAAACCCTGACAAGTCAGCTCTCCCCCATCAGCTCTGTATTACAGCAGGACCTCTTCTCTCCAGAGATGCTTTCTGCTGTTGTTCTCTCCAATCAATAGTGCTTCAGAACATAAACCAGATCTGTCTCCCTGCCCACGGCTGCAAAGGTCAAGCTGATCATAAGATCAGTGTTTTGAGGAAGAATGGATCCAGGGATTTAGAAGTTCAGGAGATGTAAGAACTCCTGAAAGAAACTATACTTCCAGCAGGCATCACTCCACTGATGGCAGAGGGAAACCTGAGGTCTGCTGAAGCTTGGGACAGCTATGGTTCACACTAACATGCAGAGACTTAGAGAGGCCACTCTAGAACTGGTGGTTTTCCCACCACATTTCCATGAGCCCCATGGATTTTAAAGGAATGGACTCCAGAAAAGAATGAGCAGCTCAAGTTACACAAATCCTTTCAGAGAAGGAAACACAGAGACTTCCACAGGGATACAGGAGTGAGCACAACCCTCTCTCAAGAAGGAGGACAACTGCCTTGATATCTCTTCCCCAAAGTCTAGTATCCTATTGTTTGCTGCAATTCCTCCCTGCGTTTGTCATTTTAAGGATTTTTGACTTTTGCCTCATTCCTTCTGTCTTATATATTATTTTTCTGTCCTATTTTCCCCCTCATTTCATTTTCTTGTGTTTCTCACTTTCTCTTTTAGCTAAACTGAACCCAAATACATACATATATGTTTGATAACAACACACTGTGAGTGTTTACTAACCCTCCTGCAGCTTGTTTGTTCTGGGCCTTCTGTTGCCCTGGGTGTGAATCATCCATTTAGGCAGCAAACTCCTCAGGAAAAGCACTGCCTGTTGTTCTGAATCCACACAGTGCCTAGCACGTACAGCCCCATTCTCAATTATTATAATAACTTCAGTGTGGGTTGAGTTTCCTCACTTCTGGAATGCTAGATGTTTGCTTTGTGTGCCTTCACTTCTCCAACAGACCCTGAAGACAGCATGAAGAGCATGTGTGAGAGAGCAGAGCTGTGTGTTTGACATAGAAACTCCATGAGGAACCAACCCAGCAGAGATGAAAAGGTCCTGCCTGCACAGAGCATCATCTACAATTCCCAGCAGGGCCCTTGATGTATCCTCTTTACCCCAGATGAAATGCACAACTCCTGTGAACATCCACACCAATCTCACCATGCTGGAGGTGTCTAAAAGCTGTGTAGATCTGCTCCTTTGGGGTGACAGCTGGTGCTTGGTTAAAGGTAGGCCTCCATGATCTCAGAGGGCTTTTCCAGCCTAAAGGATTCCGTGACTTCCACACCCAGTGCAGAAAACAGCACAGAGTTCCTGACTGATCAGCCAAAACTTTGACACACAGAAAAATATTAAAACACTCTATTAAACCAGACAAGTTGTAAGGATTTTGAGCAAGGCTCTGCTGACCTACCTAGGCAGCATTCCTGTCCCCCTGGCAGCACAAGCATGACCTACTGAGAACCAAACCCTGGCAGAGGGGCAGTGGTAAGAGGAAGGAATGGCATGTTCCTGCTCCCGGGCTCTGTAGGACACTCCAGGCTCTGCCTCCCCCAACAAAAGCTTCTTTTCATTCAAGGGTGGAAAAAAATCCCCTTTTATTCTCTAGCCTTTGAAGGGCTTACATCATTGCTTCTTCCAGTTCAGGACTAGAGTGCAAACAAGCTTTCTGCTGGGCTGGTCAAATGACTGTGTTAACTAAGAATTCCTGGGAGTGTTTCATGGACACTCTCTATTAATTTATCATTAGGGTTCATTCTAATAATGACTCAGCTAATGAAGAAACAAAACCACAGCAGAAACCCTCCCTGCTCCTGCAGTATTAATGCCACAATGGGCATCTCTCCACCAAAGAAGTCCCCATACCTTTTTATTTCACTCCCTAATTAGCCCCAAGGCTTCCAAAGGAAAACCACCACCATGAGCCTTACATATCGCAGAGAAAATATTTGAACACTACCCTTTCATCATGCACATAAAAAGACAATTTCATCATCAAATTTGTGGCCAACAGCTGCCTTGAATGTGGAGACAGGAATAATATGTGAATAGAAACAGAATTAATAAGGGAAAATGCAGTCACACCAGCCCTGTCTTCCTTGTTTTTTCCCCCCACAAATAAGTAATATAAAGAATGCATTTATTTTCCAGAGGTCTCTCCATACCTGTGCCTGTGATTCATTTCTGTTTGACAAACCCACACAACCCAACAGCAACACAGCCACAAGAACATGAGCACACGTTGAACCTTCAGCAGGGAAATCCTATCTTGGAGACCAAGGGAAGCTCCAAATCAAGACAAATTTGTGTTTTATCAGGAATAAGTAAGTTGTGGTAGTGGTTTTTCAACAGAAAGCTCTAAATGTGATTCCTCCCACGAGATCTTCCACCTTTGTTTTACTATTTCTACAGCACAAGCTGCTTGAAACAGCTAAATGTACCCAACAGAGCCAAGTCAAAGCAGAGTCATTATGTCACCTGCTTTTCCTGTCACCAGGCTAAGAAAATCTCAAAGCTAAAAGCTGTTTTTTACACCTCAAACAACACAAGGCTTTTAGAGAGCCAACATAGTTTTAAGTTTCAGGCTAAATGCCATGCTGGAAGTTCTGGTTTGAGGTACTGAAACCTGATAGGGAATTACAACTACCTTCCCTCAACCCTGGGCACAGTTTTCATCTGTCACCTGTAAATAAGCTAATTCCATGAAAGGCTTTGCTCCAGTGAGCACTTAGCCTACAGTTAGTCTTTGTCCTGACCTGTGCATTCATCAAAGCTGCCTGCAAGCAATTCCTGACCAAAGCTTGCAGCACACTCAACTGTAATTTGCTCTAGAGCTTTCAATATTAGCCACCTGAACCACTTCTTCAGACTAACAAGTGTCAGATCTCGGTGAGTGACACGAGACAGGCTCACAGCACACCCAGACTGGCACAGCAAGGGATCACACGATGTCACCACCACAAGGCACCAGTGTGCTCACAGGACTCTGCTGCTGAGGGCAGAACACTGCTGCCAAACAGACTTGACTGACCAGATCTTGACAGATCACACTGATCTGTCTTCCTTGGAAAGGTGGTCACACACCACAGGCAAAAATAGCATCACAGAATGAAAAACAGCATCCAAAAATGACAAGTCTGAGGTGTATCTGCATCCTCTGTTTTGAGAATATGCACCAGTAAACAGCAAGAGAAATTATAGAAGTTACAGACTACACTTGCCCACAGAATTTCCTTCAACTCATGCCTAATGTACAACTTCCAAAGGATATTTGTAGCAAAGAAATTACTTGGAAAATGGAAATGTCTGTTTTGTGTCAGGCAGAAAATAGAGATGCATTACACGCAGGTGTGGCTGAAGAGTTCACTCAGTCATCGTTTGAGGTTCTCTGATTAAAAGGGGTTTTGTTTGGTGTGGTGGGTTTGGCTTTGTTTTATTTTAGACAATCCTAATCTGCTGAAATAAAAATTTTGTTCAGGAATTGGTGGTCACTGAATTTGGACATTCACAGCATTGAGACAGAATACTGTCAGCAAAGAACATTCTAGATGTTAGCAGCTTTAAAACTGGCATTGTGTTTGTGTTTATAACATATACATATATATATTATATGTACATATAATCTCTGTGATAAGATTACATTAAGAATCCAGATCAGAATCACACTAACAGTTTTTTCAATCAAAACAGATCTGCTTTGCTTAGTTTGTTTTTAAAGCAATTTTGTGCCAATTTATGATCACAAAAAATGATAATAAGTTGAAATTTCACAAGTAATACAAATGTTAAGGTTTAACCCAGCTGAGAGCCCTTTCTCAAAGCAATCAGGGTCTCTAATGGTGATGGGAGCAGAGTTGGAAGCTAAGAGGAGGATTTGGTCTGCGTATGTGTAGGTGAATATTAAAACTCCATACAAATGTATGTTGTGTTTTAAACTAAGATCTATTATCCACGTGATGTGTGTCCCAAGCCAAGTCAAGTTCTGGCCTGACAAACCCTTTCCAATTTGTGCATATCCACTCACCCCTGAATGGAAGATACCCCAGGATCACTGTAATGTCAGTGTGTTTGTGAGAGCTGTGGAAGTGTCAGGAAATTCGTGGTCACTGTCAGAAGTCGGCAGAGTGCACCGATCACAAGACATGCAATGCCCTGCCAGGGATGTAATTGTTTAATCTGAAGGACACTCACTAATAAATATCAGCTAGCACTAACTTTAGCCTAAGAGGTAAAACATCAGATCCTCCAAAAAGCAAGTCAAGCTTTGGCAGGCACAGATTTAGACATTCTTACATGTATTTTGTCTGTGAAATTAAATTGGAGTAAGAATAGGTGACCAAGATGAGGAGTAAAATAACAGGACTGATAGTTTGTGTGCTTATTGTCATTGAACAATCCCCAGCAGTGAGCACAGTCCAAATCTCTCAAAGTTATACTAATAAAGGAGACTGAACATAAAATACACCCGAAGGAATCTGCAGCTAGAGAGAAGCTTTGGTCCAAAACCAAGAGAGACTTTATCTCCTCACCTGGAATGAAAAAGCAAACATCAAGCCAAGGAACAACACAAATGCAACCTGATTATTCATTTGGCTGTGTCTGCAAAGGTCTCTCTCTGACCTGGGCCCTTAAGCTCTCCCCGACTTCACACGAATGCTTCTCTTCCCCTCTGTACCACACTATTTAGCAACTAGAGAATATAAATCCTTCAGGATTTCATACAAAATTTGCTTTGGATCAGAAAATCGAGGTTGACTTCCCGATGTGCCACAGGTAGACAGACACTGGTACTTAGGAATTCAGACTGATGGCAGGGAAAGTTTTGCATCCTGGCAACGCTGTTGCCATAGCGATCCTGGCTGAGCCGACATTCTTAGCAACCACTCCTAACCCTCCATCTCCAGCACTCCCTGCTTTCCTCCAAGGCTAAGCTGGGTAACCTCATTTCCCAAACCCCAGTGACCGCCGGCAGAGCTAGGGTAGCATGAGCTCAAGAACTGGAGTGATTTCTCCACCTACCACACCACTAGCAAGTGTGATTTGCAACTGGGAGGATACGGAAAGCAAGCTTGGCCTCTGGATACTGCACAGGAAAGAGAAAGAGTCATGCAGGACCAATTCAGCTAATGTTTTCAAAACCTCAGGACACAAACAGGAGAATGGTGATGCTCTATAACATTCTAAGACCATGAAAATCCACCTTATGATTTCACACACACACACACAGTTCACCATCATTGCTCTGGGCTGAAGTGTCATTAGATAAAGACAATCTAAATCTTTGGTTAGCCTGGAGAAGAGGCTCATGGCTCTCTCCAACTCCCTGACAGGGTTGGGGAGAGATGGGGAATGTCTCTCCTGCCATGGCTGCAGGGAGAGGACTAGAGGGAATGGCCTTGAGCTGAGACAGGGCGGAGTCAGATTGAATGTTAGGAAACATGTTTTCCCTGTTAGAGTGTTCAGGCATTGGAATCTTGCCCAGGAAGATGGTGGAGTCACCATCCCTGGAAGGGTTTAAGAGGCATCTGGATCTGGCACTGGAGGATATGGTTTAGCGGTTGCAGCAGTGAAAGGTTAAAGGTTGGACTGGATGATCTTAGAGGTGTTCTCCAACCTTGGCGATGCTCTGATTCTAAAGATGCACTACTGAAATCACAAGAAGATGCAAAACATCTCAGGTTTTATGTCACACAGCAACAGAGCAGTTAATATTTAATGCTATTAACAATTGCTTCTCTCACACAGAACTAGGCAAACTGTATTTCCCAGCAGGATTCTGAGGATGACTCAGGACCTGGCAAAGCACAACACCTGTGTTACTCCAACTGCACACACTGTGTCTGGCAACTGTCTGTGTTTCCTGTGGGAGCTGCTACTGTGGCTCGAGGTTGGGCTTCCCTCTACATCCAAAACACAGCCTGAGACCTCACACTGATTCCAGAACAAGTGATTCACACCTCTTCAGGCAGGTGAGGCTTTATGGACTTCATCTGGGAATGAAAACAGGAATAGTAGAGACTAGCACTCAGAGCAGAGGAGGAGGAGAAAGTGAAATGAATGGATGCAGTGGCTACAACTCAAACACAGGTTTGGACCTGCTACCCAGGACCAAACCTGGATGTGCTACCACTAAACATACTTGATAGTGCCGAGAGTGATGAATTTTATGTGACTGACACCTGCACCACAAAGCCTGATGGACCAACTGCACCCTTCTGGATTGGGCTCACTAAGCTCATCACTTACAAGATATGGAAAGAAAAAATACTTCCCCAAACAAAACATCACTAAGCATAAACCACATGCCCAAGAAATAAGAGAGAATGTTTTGCAAGTTTTAATACATACATAATGGTTGGACTCTGATCTTAAAGGTCTTTTCCAACCTAAGTGATTCCATGGAAGGGAGGTCTCTTCCAAGGCAAAGTCTGCAAGATGCAAGCAAACATACAGAAAACACTACCTAACTTCATATTAGGAGATAAGAGAACCAAAATACAAATAAATGTAATCTAAAAGGACTTTTTGGCTCTACTTCCAAAAGCCAAAGAATAGCAATTTTCAGGTAAGTGTGTTCTCAGTGTCAGGTTACATTTTTGCTATTGCTACAGTAAATGACAAGTTTGAACTGCGATCAGGGACCAAAAGGCACTCACACTACCAATGTAGAATACAAGACTGTCACTAAATGAGGTTATTCTGTGTTCCTCAGTTAGAAAGCTCCTGATATATTTCTGGCTCCCTTCCTGAGCAGAATGCTCTGCATGTTCCCTGCTGGAATAATAAACACCTCTAGCCTGACACCAAGAAATCTGCAATTTACAGGAAACATTGCAGGAAGACAAGAGCTGCTTGGCAAAGATCCTCATCTTGACTCCATACCAAGGGCAACTTTCATCACCTCTCCAGAGTCTCTCTAGCTTGACCTCAGTATACATAAATAAAATGGAGATTAGGCTTGACATCAGCTTTGCTACTTCTTTTATCAAGTGCAGAATAAGCAGAATTCCACCAGGTGCTTAGCTAATATACAATTTGATAAGTATCAGCCAGTGCTTTGCTTCTCCACTGCCTGCAGATTGCTCCTCAGAGGAATCCTGGGACGATCCATGCACCCAACAATATTGTATTTACTTGGACAGATTTTGTGGTCTCTTTCAAGTGCGCTATATATAGCTGATTATTTTGCTTTCTAGCCTAGCAAAGGAAAATCACAGCTGACACAGATTTCTTCTCAGCAGTTGCCCTGGTTGCAGCTCTCCTCCCACAGCACAGAACAAGCAGCAGAGTCCTGTGGTTGCAGGTGCTCTGACCATACACTGGACATCCACTGTGTGTTGTTTTCTCTCCCAAAATTAGGTACAGATAACAGGGGGGAAATGTTAGAAATATCAGTTACCGATTTACTGGATTTGCAATTTGATGCAGCCATAAAACAGATTCCTCAGAGCATATCAGATTAACCATTGGGCTTAATGTATTCAGGAATCAAAGCCAAAGGCTGCATAGATTGCAGGATCCAATTTATCCTTTTTTCCCTAAGACCAAAGAAATGCCAATTGACAACCTCTCACAGTGATGTCACTTTGATGGCAGTGAGCCAGAACCCCCATGTGAGGAACCCTTGCATAATTTATTCAGGTCATTTTCATCCTGAATAGGTGCAAAGAGATGTTCGAAAGATTCCATCTTAAACATGCCGAGTTTTTCCCTTTTTTAACCTTTTTAAAGTGGCTTTAATAAATGAAGAGATGCTGAAGCAGCCACCACCTACCCCAATACAATTTCTCCTCCCTGTTTTCAATAATCTCCTTACAAAGCTCAGTTTTCCAAGGTGAGAAAACATTAGGAGCTCTCCATTAGCAGCATATGGTGCATTAAACAAACTTGCTCGTGTCACACTGAAACAAACAGTGCTAAAAGAACATCACGCTTGCAAAATCCACCAGCTCCAGCAGTAGGAAAGCCAGAATTAGAGAGTTTAAATCTGCCCTTTTGTATGTGTCAACACTCTGTGTAGCACAAAACAATAGAATGGAGATTTTTCTCCATAAGATCCAGTAGTAATAAGGGGATGCCTCATCCAATCTCCATTTCTTTGCTCTATTTTTGGCCCTATTCCTTCTTTTTATCTGTTCTTTGTTAAAACAAAGTGTCTTTGTCCAGAGTCAGAGCTGTTATTCCTTATCCCAGACCATGTGTGCCTGCTCTCTCCTGGCCCAGTGTGCATGGGCAACCCTCCATTTCTGGGCAATTATCCGCTCCCAACTCCATCCAGCAAAGGAGAGATCCCAGGAAACTACACCACAATCTTATCTAGCTCCCTGGACAAACATTTGATGGTTTGGGAGGTTCTTTTGTTGCTATATTTCTAGTGTTAGGGTCTTTGTTCTTTCGGGAAGTTGGTTAGATTTCTTTTGCAAGTGGCCAAATCACTGCAGGTTCTTTTTAATAGTATATTTTGACTAATTTGGTTGTTAAAAACAACAAATCAACCTATGGCACAAGTTCTTTGGCTACAAGATGCTTGCACTAGCCCTAGAATGCTTACTTTCACTCACAGTCTCACAGAGAAAGAGGTTAATTCTTCTAATCTATGTTTGTTGATGCTCCCAGAAAAAAACACGAAGATATTGCAATGGTTAAGTCACTAACGGGTTCAGAGATCATAAAATAGTTTAAGTGAATTTATACTTAATTCCTGGACCCCCTGACTGAGCAAACAAGGGTCACACACTCAGATTTGCCAAGACAGACATTGCCTTGAACTTCATGAAAGGAATTCCTTTTTACCAGTGGCAATATCAGACCCAGCACTGAAAGGGTTTTAAAGCATGTTTTATCCATGCAAAAAGAAAAAAGCTTTCTTAAATTAGTGAGGGAAGACTCAAACCTTAAGCAATTCATTTGTGATGCATTGTCTGGCAATGCCAGGCATGCCTACAGGTTGAGTGGGGAAGTAATTGAAACCAGCAGTTATGAGGAAGACTTGGGAGTGACAGTGGATGAGAAAGCTACAAGCTGAAATAAAGAACAAAGTCGGTTTACTTCTTGCAATCAACCTTTCTCTGAGGGAATTGAACACATAAAGGTCATTCTTCCCCTGCTCTGGTGAGACCCCACCTGGAATACTGCACACAGTCCTGGTGTCCTCAGCATAAGAAGGACATGGAACTGTTGGAGCAAGTCCAGAGAAGGCCACAAAGTTGATAAGAGGACTGGAGCATCTCCCCTATGAGGACAGGCTGAGGGAGTTGGGGCTGTTCAGCCTGGAGAAGACTGTGTGGAGACCTCAGAGCAACTTTTCAAGTATCTGAAGGGCCTACAAGGAGCTGGAGAGGGACTGTTTGTTAGGAACTGCAGTGACAGGACAAGGGGAAATGGGCTCACAATGAAGGAGGGGAAGTTTAGCTCAGATACTAGAAAAAGGGTTTTGCCTGTGAGGGTGGTGAGACACTGGCACAGGTTGCCCAGGGATGTGGTGGCTGCCCCGACCCTGGCAGTGTTCAAGGCCAGGCTGGATGAGGCCTTGAGCAACCTGATCTAGTGAGGAGGTGTCCCTGCCCAGGGCATGATCTGCAAGGTCCATTCCAACCCTTAAATTCTATGATTCTATGATAGTGAGGCCTGTTGTTCCTAGTAAAGGTTATTTGGGCATTCTTTGAATGAGAATCCAGCAAGCTCAGCTCCTTATGCAACTTCAGACTGCATATGTGCACAGTATATCTAATCAGTGCTGGAAAAAACATCCAGCTGGAAATATGTTAACAGCAAAGGTCAGCAGCAGTTGAAGCAATGTGGCAAGAGAGACAGCCAACTACTGCATTTATCTGTGTGCTGTGGTGAGAAGGTGATGTGAAGGCTATGGACCTGTTCAGTCAGAGGTCACTGCCCTCACACTGAGCATCACACAGCTGTACTATGTGGTGGAGAATGGACATAATTCCATAGAATCCCAGAATGGTTTGGGTTGGGAAGGACCTTACAGATCACCCAGTCCCATCCCCTGCCATGGGCAGGGACACCTTCCAGTAGCCCAGGTTGCTCCAAGCCCCATCCAACCTGGCCTTGGACACCTCATGTGACACATGCAAATCAGTGCTCAATTGTGGGACCATGTTCAGAGTTTGGTCCTGCAAACCTGCACAGCTTTGTGCTTTTATCTTCCAAGACACATTTGCAAACATAGCTCCATCTGTTATTAGTTAGGAAAGAAAGAGATTTAGGCTGTTAAGTCTTAGCCCCAATGACCATAAACCTCAAACTGTAATAAAATAAAAGAGCTCCTATGATTTTCTCCATAGACTTATAACTTTGAATAAATATTCTTGGACTGGACCAAAGGATGAGAGTTATTCCCTGGACATTCTGTGTTTGCAAAAAGACAGTAAATGACCTACTTACTGGGTCACTTGCAGCAAACAGGATGGTGAGGTTAGTCTGGAGTGCTTGAGTTAAAAAAGGAAGAAGTAAAGGCCAACCCTATCCCACAGTGCCTGATGAACACTTCATTTTCAGAGTATACTTCTCAGAGAACTAAAGGGAGGAGACAGAGATTTCCCTGGGTTTTTTAATGTGGGGTTTTCTGCCCTTTTTAATTTTCAGTAGCTGTAAAGCCTTGAGCTCTAGCCCAAAGTCAATAAATAAACATACAGATACAGGAAGGTTTTGATAAAACCCCACTTGGGACATGCCCTATATAGATGAGAGGGGCTAAGATTTCATACATATTTAGCTGAGCTATGCTAAAAATTCCTTGATAACAGAGATGTGATGCTGGTCTGGGAACTGTGGAAGCTCACAGACATGGCATGGGAGCTGGAAAACCTCTTGGTACCAAGGAGTAACCAAAGCATCAAGGCCGTGGCAGGAGCAAGGGTGAAGCAGAGAGTTAAAGACTTGTTGGAAGGACAAAGCAAATTAGACACTAAAACATTCAGGTGGAACAGCGAGATGTTTACAAAGCCAGAAAAGCAGTTTAAAGTGTAACCCTGAAGAGAGCAGTTATGAGATGACAATGCAGAGAGTATTACCAGGACACCAGTTATTAAACTATAGATAAACATTCAAAACACCAACTCAGCACTGCTGAAATCTTTTTCAAACTTCTAACTAGTCAGAAAATACACTAAAGGGAACAAAAGTGGGTTACCTTTTCTTTAGATGGCAAATCCTACCAGGCAAGCCAAAGCCACATAACTGCCGTGCTCTAAAATACTTGGGAATGAGGATATTCACTAGCACTAGTATCAACATCAGCAAGATGCACTTCAGATGGCCTAAAAATGTAATGGCAACTAAATCCTCATGATGGATCTGCTGTTTTTTCACACCAGGCTGCTGCTTCTGACTATTTCAATCGGTTGCTACTCACAATCCCATATTTAGGGAAATTAGGTAATAAATTATATAGCTAATCATGTGGTCACAGGAATCATATAAATGCTGTATTGCTGTGTCTAGGAAACTGCCTGCTGTTCTGCTTGGAAATTCAGGAGAAAACCAATCAAATCTGTCACCAAGCCAATGAATGCTGATGTCATTTTACCACTGGTGCTTTGTTTAGTTCCATGTCCCACAGGCATGTCCTGCTGAGGGTTATTGCAGAGGCAGAGGAACCAACAGGGCAGGAAAGGCCCCACTGCTGCATCCCCACGACAGCAAGGGAGGAGGGAAGATCTAGGACCTCCAGTCCCAGCACTTAGAATCGTAGAATCATCAAGGTTGGAAGAGACCTCTAAAATCATCAAGTCCAACCATTAGCTTGTCACTGCTGGAACCCCTAAACCATATCCTCCAACACGAGATCCAGACACCTCTTTAACACTTCTAGGGATGGTGACTTCACCACCTCCCTGAGCAATATTCCAGTGTCTGAACACCCTAACAGGGAAAACATGTTTCCTAACATCTAATCTGACTCACCCCTGTCTCAGCTCATGGCCAGTCCCCTCTAGTCCTCTCACTTCAAACCTCATTCCCTCCTGTGCCCATACTAACCAGTCAGAGACTCATCAAAACCCCACCTATTTAAATCAGTTGGCTTTCTGGTGTCCATTCCCTCTAACCACTCAATGCAGTAAGTTGATAAAGGTGGAAACTGTTAATTTGTAGGTATTAATTTCAGTTAACAGGATCATAGTTCTGCCTTCTCCCCACCCTGCCCTAAGATGAAGCTCCTTCAAGGATCTGTGCAGACAAAAGGCAGCTCGGGAAGTGTGTTGGACCCTATTCTCCCTTCCTCCAGTTTCCTCTTCCCACTCTTAATTTCTCTCAGGACACTGAAAAGGCTCATTGGAAATTCAGCTGAGTGGGTGATACAGTATATTCAGGCTTGATTCACCTGAGATTTGACTGGGTCAAAATATTTCTTCAGTAAATGTTCCTTTCCCTTGGAGTGAGATCTACATACTAATGGGGAACTCCTGGTGTTTTTATAATGAGAGAGATTCACATTAATGTTATTCCTTTCATTTCTGAGGTATTCTTTCCACTGAGTTGCTGCAGGGAAGAAAATTCTGTTTGAAAAACAGGGCAAAATGTTGCCATCACAGAAACAAGGAGTAACTCCAGAGGAAAAAGCAAGAATTCTTCAGTACACACTCCCCTCACTGCAAACTGAACTGATGCAGAGCCATGTCAGCCTCAGAGGATGGATCCTTTTGTTACACACAAATCACCTAAAAGCTGATCCAGCTGGACTTTGCCTAACAATTTGCAGCTAAAACTCTGACAATTAAAGTTTTCCAGCATGTTCTGTACAGTGTAGCTAAGATTTGAATCATAGAATCATCCAGGTTGGAAAAGACCTCCAAGATCATCAAGTCCAACCCTACCATGGTCACATCCAGTCTCAGCTTGAAAACCTCCAGGGATGGTGAATCCACCACCTCCCTGGGCAGCACATTCCAATGCCTGAGCACTCTCCCCATAAAAATCTCTTCCTAATATCCAACCTAAGCCTCCCCTGGCAGAGCTTGAGTCTGTGCCCTCTTGTCCTGCTGCTGGATGTTTGGGAGAAGAGACCAACCCCCACCTGACTCCAACCTCCTGTCAGGGAGTTGGAGAGGGTGATAAGGTCTCCCCTGAGCCTCCTCTGCTCCAGGCTGAACACCCCCAGCTCCCTCAGCCTCTCCTCATGGCACTTGTGCTCCAGTCCCTTCACCAGCCTCGTTGCTCTTCTCTGGACCTGCTCCAGCACCTCAATGTCCCTCCTGAACTGAGGGGCCCAGAACTGAGCACAGGATTCAAGGTGTGGCCTCACCAGCACTGAGTCCAGGGGCAGAATCGCCTCTCTGGTCCTGCTGACCACACTGTTCTTGATCCAGGCCAGGATGCCATTGGCCTCCTCGGCCACCTGAGAACATGCTGGCTCATGTTCAACTTTCTGGCTATCCAGAGTCCCAAGTCCCAGGTCCCTTGGAGTAAATACACACAAATCCCAACCATTTATTCCTCACATTCAGTTAATCCCATTCTGCTGCTTCTCTGGCCACTGATATGAGAGTGAGAAATACAGACCATTCTATGTATGTTAATTTGTAGTTAATTAATTGTTAACTAAATAGTTACAGTAACAAACCACATATTTATAATTTTATAAAGGTTATGATATTGTAATTTATTGATTTCTTATTATTTTGAAATTATATATTAATTCAACATATGTAAATAACAATATAACTACTGTGGAAGTATGAAGAGCTGTTCTTCTCTGCTTCTATCCTTACATCAAGAAGTTCACAACCCTAAGAACTCTCAAAATGGGAAAAAAAAGGTGATGAACATCACTGCAAAGTGAGTAAGGTGATGTTCAAATATAGCTGGAACAACAAAAGCCTTGGGAACATTAATAATGCATAGCCAATACCCAAACTCAAAGGCCTGTCAGAATCCAGGCAAGCCCGAGTTTATTTTGCAGAGATGTTACTGCAGAGGTAATAAAATGAGAACAACATGAAGCTTGTTTGTAGTGACAATAAACTCGTGAAGTAGCAACACACAGAATAAAAAGGTACAGCACAGGAAAAAGTAGATTAGTAATACTGCAAATTGGAAAAAAACCCCAAGGATAAAAAGGTTATATGGAAACAAGGAAAAAGGTTTTATGCAAAGCCACTACAGACTATTTAATACTACTGAGTGGGGCCAGCAACAAAGCAGAGGAAAAGGATACAGGGGCTCCTGTGGGGGTTCAATCTTCCCAGTGCTCCTGGTACATGCACCCCTGTGCTCCACACAGCCTAAATATGTTAGAGACAACCAGAGAGATGAGCTCAGGCCATTCTTATCCAGCTCTGGTCTGATCTGAGGAGCAAAACTCATCAAGCAGCTGTTCTTCCAGCCAGGAACAAGATGTACTGTGTCTAAGATGATGGGTATTCAACAAGGTTAAGGCTGGAAGCCTGAACCTCTCATATCTGTGGCAAAAAACTTAGCCATTTGGAATCTCATTGGAATGATCCTATACTGACCTAGTGCTGGATTATCATTCTTCCTTTTGCTTTTGTGGGTGAGTTGAGTCAGTACACAAAGCTTTGCAGAGTTAATGCACACACATATCTGCCCTCAGAATATGCTTTTTCTGCCATTTTAATTAGTACTAATGATATTGAACCCTGTCAACCAAAGAGTATTCAAAGACACCTGTATTATTCACAGGCAATCCGAATATTCAGTCTACTCCACATGTCAGAGCTAATGTTTAGGTGGTGCACTGTTACACACCCCTCAGAGGGGATGATCTTGGCTCCAGAATCATTACAAACTACTGGGTTGTAATTCAATGCCTTGTCTTTCTGCCTACTGGTTATGTGCCAGTGACATACTGTATTGACAGGTGAAATGAATGGCAGGAGCTTAAATAACTCCCCAAACCTGACTCAAGCACCACAGTGAGATGTTTCATAGTACACTGATTGAAAACTCTTATAGAAAGACACATTTATCACATTTTTTGCCTCAAATTCTTCATTTACCTAACAAAAGTGTGAAGACAGAATACCAAGAAAAGCCATTCTATGTCTGCTTCATACACTGGTACAAAACTTCATGCCACAGATGAATTCAAATCATGCTCAGCAGAAAGCACTGGTGTGTTGTAGTCAGAGCTGACACAGTTCAATCTACTTGTTCCGTGTTGCTTTTAACACATCTGTTTCTTTTAGCTGTCAAACTTGGACTCAATTTTCACATATCAGTCTGTGCTACTGTTACAAATTAAAACAAATTACGAGCTCCCTGACCTGGTATTTGCTTTCCTCCAGTCACCTCATGGCACAGCTCAGTGTGCAGTGGAAAGAGTCTCATTAAAATCCAGCTAAATCAAGCAAAGCTAAAGTGCTCTGCACTGATTGAATTTTTCCCAGGGTGGACAGACTGCTTAACGGAGCTGACTTGTTTCCTACTGGAACTGGGCATTTAAAAGGATCATATCTTTCAGTTCTTGAAGCACCTGAAGATCCCCCAGGGTGGGCAGGAAGGAGTAAGTCATAGTGGTATAAGTAGATTCTCCCAAATGTACAGATGTTTTTTGTTTCCATTTCAATACATACAGTATTGGACTAAGTTTTAAAAAAAACCCAAACTCTGGTAAAGTGACAGAACGGGAATTACACCCAGTGCCATCTTCACTGTAACTTGTATTTTAGGTCACTTCTTGGTAACTCAGGAGAAATTTAGGCCATATTTAAAGTCTGCATCACATCTGCTCATCATAGCTGTTGGAAAATGGTGATACACAATGAATTAGCCACCCAAAGTTGTTATTTCTACTCATTCGTCTTCTATAAAAGCACCTGGGAAGGTTTTTGCCTGCTCCTCCACCCGCTCACAGCAGCCCTGATGGCAGGCTGCAACTCTGGGATTAAGCAAGAGATATGCTTCCTACCCCAAAGGGTACACCACTACTGCTAGGAACATTGAAGGGTCTGGAAAATATCTTTGAAATAAGGACAAATGATAATGTAATTTTCTTACTCTGCTTTAGAAACAAAAGAATCATAGAATCAACTGGGTTGGAAAAGACCTCCAAGATCAAGACCAACCATACCATG
>NW_008665242.1:42651-44548 GCF_000695815.1 Acanthisitta chloris | reverse complement strand
GTCTCAGCTTGAAAACCTCCAGGGATGGTGAATCCACCACCTCCCTGGGCAGCCCATTCCAATGCCTGATCACTCTCTCTGTAAAAAATCTCTTCTTAACATCCAACCTAAACCTCCCCGGCAGAGCTTGAGCCTGTGCCCTCTTGTCTTACTGCGGTTGCCTGGGAGAAGAGACCAACCCCCACCTGACTCCAACCTCCTGTCAGGGAGTTGTAGAGGGTGATAAGGTCTCCCCTGAGCCTCCTCTTCTCCAGGCTGAACACCCCCAGCTCCCTCAGCCTCTCCTCATGGCACTTGTGCTCAAGTCCCTTCACCAGCCTCGTTGCTCTTCTCTGGACCTGCTCCAGCACCTCAATGTCCCTCCTGAGCTGAGGGGCCCAGAGCTGAGCACAGGATTCAAGGTGTGGCCTCACCAGCACTGAGTCCAGGGGCAGAATCACCTCCCTGGTCAATAAATGGTTGCAGTTTGTGTAATGTGAGGAATTACATGCTGCACATGTTATTAACACAGAATAGTGTTTGTAAACAAAAAGCTTCAATAGAATCACTTGCTTGAGTAAGGACTACAGAATATACCAGGCTGAAATAGCCTAATCCTCTGAGGTCAGTGACTTCACACAGGTGAACCTTTCTGCTAATGAAGCTACATTACCCCAGACAGTCATTTGATTTATGCACCTTAACACCATTCATCACTTACAAGGAGCTTAGAAAACACCTTTAATCATTTCTGCAAGTGGAAACACACAACTGAATATAAAATCAAGTTTTTAAATCAACTTTATAGTTTGAATTAAATGTTACTTGCTCATAATACCAAAGAGCTAAAAATAGCTTAGAATCCTTCCTCTCTTTTTCACACTAATTTGTGACACGATGATGAAATGAGACAAAAACATAAGGGGAAAATCCAGTATCATAAAGTACCAAGGCAAACAGTACTTAAAAGAACATGAAGTGACAGCATTATATCACACAGAGAACAAAGATGAAAACAGAATCAGCTAGAGCTGAAATGGAAACTCTTTCAACTCTTCTCTCAAACACTCAAGCAATAAAAAGTTCAGGGAACGTTTTTTTTTTATGACTTGCTTATTTTATTGCTGCTCTAATGGTGTAATTGTTCTCCACACGAGGAGTGACAAAGCAGAGACCTGTCAGAACTCTTTCCATGAGCAATCTTGCAGGACCAGATATGAACATCAAAGACCCCTGAAACACAGCACGTGGCAAGAGCACACAAGTTTTGGGGCTGATTAGCTGTTTTGAGTCTGTATCAAGAAGATCTGATCCATCAGCACATGAAGATTAGAAATTGCTCTGCTACAGCTGTGGCTTTATCGCCACTCTTTTAATTAGTACTTTTCAACTGTGGGTTGAATTCTGACTGACTGAGTGACCAGCTGCAAGGCAAAAGGCAAAGCAGTAAAGAGAACTGCTCCAAGGACACAGGAACACATGGAGGAACAACTGGACTTAACAGACCTCTTAGTCCTGTGTCAAACTAAGAAACCAACAAAACCAATCCCAACAATGCTCAGGAATTATTCCATTTAGGTTTCATCATCAGGAAAGAGATGATTTATGCAAAATTAATAAGAACCTTGGTCTGTACGTGAAATGCTACAAGGGAATTTCTTTTGTGCCACTGCTGTGATGGAATATTTATGAGCACTGGGAATCAGGGCAGACAGGATTACAAGGAGCAGAGGTCGCAGAGGGGAGGACTGCAAGGTTACATAGGTTGGGGCTTGCTTTTTGTTTGGTTTATATTGAAGCTTACAGCCATGGCTCTTCACAGGTATTTATACTGTCCTGAAGGACCAGGGATTGCTGTGAATTTGTCTGGGTGTGATCTGGACACACACACTGCAATACCCATTTGTATTTATATTTA
>NW_008665242.1:16137-42632 GCF_000695815.1 Acanthisitta chloris | reverse complement strand
AGGCAGACCTCACTGCTCAGATGCGTCTCATCTGTAACCATGACACTGCTTGAAGCTAAACATCAAAACTGAAGTGTAACAAAGGGATCATACTGAGCTTGGGCACATTAGAAATATATAAACAGGTGGATGGACACAATAGTAGTGACTCCTGGAAGAAATGTTTTCATCCCCTTTGATTCTGTGAGCACTTACTGAAAGCTTTAAAACAGCAACCAAAGCGAAAAACTTCCTTTCTCAGATCCAATTAAAACACATACTTGCATAGAACGAGAAAATGCTCTGACCTTCAACAATGTTTTGCCCAGAAATTAGGGCAGAATCTTTTTACCACTTAATTGGTGAGAAGATACAGAGTTTTGAGGCAATACTGGAACATACACAAATCTTTTGTCCTTTGCTTCTGTGTCCACACAAACGACCCAATTTAGCAGAGCACTGAGGGAATCTCCTGAGACTGGCAAAGTCCATGAAAATATTCATAGGGAAAAAGGTATGTCATTATCCCTAGGCTCTGCTGACTAGACTTAATTATAAAGATCCCTCTTTTTTAGCAGATGGGTCTTCTGGCCTCTTTCCAGTGAGCACTTCATGTTGTCTGTTGTGGCAACTCAAACTGGAAGGAAGTAAAATCAAGTCTTTCCTAGTCTACCTTTGGACAGAACCAACTCTCAGGAGTGAATATAAGTTTTTAACTACTTTTAAACAAGAGGCACAATGGCTCAATCAATTGCTAATTGGCTAAAAGATCACCCACACAAGGAGAGCTGGATCAGAGCTCCTTCAGCACTGCAGGGACAGGGTCATTACCATAGAAACATAGAAAGTTAAGGGGTTGGAATGGACCTTAGAGAAGCTCTAATCCCCAACCCCCTGCCCTGGGCAGGGACACCTCCCACCAGAGCAGGTTGCTCAAGGCTTCATCCAACCTGGCTTTGAACCCTGCAAGGGTTCAGGCAGCCACAGCCTCCCTGGGCAACCTGTACCAATGTCCCACCACCTGTAACAAGACTGATCCCCTCCTAACTCGACCAAGAGAAGTGTGATAAGAAATGCAAGTACAAACAGCCTCTGTGGCAGCCTGCAGGAAGATCAGACAAGAACTAAAGGGTTTGTTCACTTCTTTAACAGCTTTGCCAAGTCAAAGCTAGACTGGAAGCTTGTACCAGAGCCTTATCTGCTGTCTCAGTGCACAGAAACCTTCAGGGCTGTTCAGTTTACCCTAATCACAGGTATTTTCTACCCCAGCTGCACCAAACAAACCCAACAGAAAGGATTCAGTTCAGTTCTGGCTAGAAAACAGCTATGTAGTGAAATAAAACCACAGAGCCTGTGGACGAATGGCTAAGAAGGAAAGATATCACAATGATATCCATCAAGAGCAGAACAGTTTTAAGAACATAATAGCAGGCACAGTAGGCAAAGTGGTATCATCAACCTTTCTGTGCTGTCTCAGCAGCATTTCCCCAGTGAGTTCTGACAAGAACTAAATCCTGCATGAAAACACTGCTCAGACTGCAGAGCCACTCACTGCCTGGTCTGTGCAGCTAGCAGAGGTTGTCAATTAATGTGAACTGTGGAGGTGATCCAAGAGATGTGGATTCATTTGCCGGGAGCTCCCCAGAGCCCATCAGACTCATTTTACACAGGCTACTGAATAGCTATTAGATAGTGTCAATTTTGCCTCACTGTTACAGCTGAACAAATAATGAGAAAAATGATATGCAAACATCCCTGTAACTTCTGTAAGATTCTGCTCCAACTGTGTTCCCACATCTTCTATTTATCGTGGATGTTTTAAGAGAAGGACTTTGCTCTCAGCATCCTCTCAGGACCACAGAGTAAATATCACTACCAACAGCAATTTTCAGGGGTGGAAAAAAAAATTACCATGCACAAAATTAGGATAAATAACAAACCAGTTAGCTCAAATTGCAATCTGTTTGCAGACAATCTGCAATCAAGGGAGAAGGCTAATTCATCAAGCAAATTGTTGCTGGAAGTTGTGTTCCTCAGCTATAATCACTCATGTAACCAGGGCACGTGAAAATGGAGGTATGAGAGTCCTAACACTGATTCCTTGGCTCATCTGCTTGTCCCAAAAATGTATATTTAGGAAATTCATATGTGGCATGAGTGCCACAAAACATGTGATGTCTAGTAATGTACTCCAGCACTGCCTAACACAGCACACACCCACTAAAGGCTCCCATTTATTTGGATTCAGCCATAGCTTCCACTAACACAGCTACTACCTTCCAGCCTCCTACTCCCTATTGGAAGCTTTAAAAAAAAACCCTTCTGGAATGATTTTGGAGGAAGATCAGTCATTTTGGCAGAAGTGCTTCTGTCTGGCATGTAATTAGCATACTTGGGGAAGATCATTTGCTCCCTATTCGCCTACAAGCTCTGCTGTCTGCACGGAGCATCCCGAGGAGAGGGAGCTGGAGGTTAAAATTAGCAAGGAAGGCAGATGCCATTGTCTCCTCTCATTACCTCCTCCCACGTCCAAGCTGAGTGGGGCTGAGAAACACAGATCTAATGCAAAAAGAATGAAAAGCAAATAACAAAACTAACCCCTCTTCAAACAAGGGATACATCAGCCTTGTCTGGTCAGTGACTACTCATTTCCCAAGCAGTAATGACACTATGTGGCTTCATTAGCATCTTAGGGCTGTTCTCCCCAACACCCCAGTGCCAGTATTAAATTCCATCATCTCACAAAAAGAAAATCAGGAGAATACAACAATTAAGACTTCAAATGTTAGACTTGAAAGCAAACAAGGAATCTTCTGAATAGCCTGTTTCTAGGATGACATGCTGTAAACAACAACGTCAGCACTGACTTCAGCTCAGCTGCCACAGAAAAAAGAGCATTGTTTTTCTTTCTGGCACACAGTGAACACAACTGAGACATTCTCCTGGATTTGAGATACACTCATACCTGTAAGGTCCATTCCAACCCCTAAATTCTATGATTCTCTCATCTATGTGCAGCCTGACAAAGCAGTGAGTGAGACCAATGAATTCAGGCAGAGAGAAAATAGTACCTGAATTTAGAGTAATGGAGTCATAGAATCATCAAGGTTGGAGGAGATCTCTGAGATCACCAAGTCCAAACATTAACCTGACAGGACAGGACATCCCTGGACAAGTCAGGACACCTCTCTTGGTTGTGTGCAGATCTTACCCATGTAAAACATGGCAAGTGAAACACTCCTGAATGTAAACACCAAGATGCACTGAGCCTTAATTTACAGCTTGGTTTAAATCACGTCAGGCCTTGTGTTACTGAGGAAATGGGGGGAAATATATATTTATTTTTTAAAAAATTCATTACTGTTGTGGTAAAACCAATTCTACATTATAAAACTCTTGTATTTTTGTCTAAAATCCTCATTCTACACAGACCCATCTCCTCATCCTTCTCTTTTGAGACACTGGCTGGCAGGTAGCACAGAACACCACCAAGATAATGTTGAAAAAATGTGTCAGGATCCTTTATACTGCAAAATACTACAAGTAAATTAATCCTTTTATCAAATGGCTGACAGCACCATAATGGGTCAGGGTTTATACATACATGAGGCTCCTCTTGAAAAATGACTCAGCCATCTCCTGCTTCTACCAAAACCAAGAAAAATTAGGTCTATAAACCTCCAATAACACAAACTATTAAAAAATGATAAATCTTTAGTAGAGGAAATTTGCTTTAATAGAGATATGAAAGCAAGAAAACTCCCAATCACAAGGTTTGCTCAGAAATTCCTAAACCTCCAATAACACAAACTATTAAAAAATGATAAATCTTTAGTAGAGGAAATTTGCTTTAATAGAGATATGAAAGCAAGAAAACTCCCAATCACAAGGTTTACTCAGAAATTCCTAAACCTCCAATAACACAATCTATTAAAAAATGATAAACCTGTGGTTTGTTAATCTAAGTATCTCATCAATAATTAATTAATTACAAATTAACATACAGAGAATGCTCTGCACTTCTGGAAGTCTCTGGTATCTTCAGTTAAATGTATTCATGAAGGTCTTTATTCAAATCCAACACTGCTGCCTATTCATAATTTACAAAGCAAGGGAGAGATGTTCTTGGGTGGCACTTCCTACCACAAAGTTGTTTCACATGGTGTACAGTGTGTTATTTGCTGGTCATGCAAACACAGGGAGCTTCACTGCCTCTTGGAGTCACCACAACTTCACTGCCAACCTAAACAAAGTGGGTCCAGACCCCAAACTGCTTGTGCAAAGGGTTCCACAGGACATGGAAAACCACTATCTCACCATATTCCTTCTGATATCCTGAGTGATGGTGCAGAGCAAGGAATGGAAAGGCAACAACTTCCCAGACAACAGTATTCCTGGCTTATATAGCTCAAGTTATCATGTAAGGAACAACTCCAAAATCACCGAGAATTAAGTTGTTGCAATGAGAAATCCAACATTTTTCAATTCCAAGCTAAGATCTGTGCTGGGTTTGCACAGGACAGAAATAGCAATAATACAATTAGGGATAAAAGGTTTCCTTTTCAATTAAAGCCTAGAACTGAAGAGAAATTGAAAAGCAGAGATACATTGGGATTATGACCCCTGGGATTATGGATAGCTTAATGCCAGGCTCCAATAGCCTCAAACGGGTATCCTCAACTGGCTGGGGGCGAATGCAACAAAGGGATTCCAGAGGCATTAGCATCGGTGAAGAAAGGAGGTTATAAAGCATTTGCTCTCTGTGCGTGAAAGGGACAACGAAATTGTGCAGCTCCTTCCTTCCCCTGCTGTCAGCAGATCCTGCACGCTCATTCCTGCCACTTTTGACAGCTGCACTACAACACGGGAATGCATCTAGGGCTCAGAATGCTGTGCTGAAACATCTGTGCCTGAAGAGACACTGGGTCTATGCAATAGAAAACACTGACTTCAAACAGAGGCTAAACTGGCCATTAACTGTGGAAACCTCTGGAAAACATACTAAGTTCACAGATACAGATACTGAATGACCACTGGGACACCACAAAGAGAAAAGCACACACACAGCCCCATTACACACTCCTAATGGCTGTCTCTACCTGCCCACAAGAGCAAGCAACTAGATTTTCCACCTGCCAGTCAATTCAGGAGTCACATCTTTGCCAATAGGGAGCCATTTCCTTGGCCTTCCCTCACACAGAAGGAAGAGTGTTTGTAACAAAACATTAGGGAATAGGTTTGTGCTCTAACAGCTGATGGCAGCTGTGATGGCTGTGGTCACTTTCCCATTGACCTTCTGTCATTTATTATCCATAGGACACATTTCTCAAAGATACAAATTACACTGGAAGTTACTGTTCATCACTGCAACGAAGACATGGGTTTAACTGGGATGCACTCAAGGAAACATTAACATGATAAAGCTTAGAGAAAGATCCCAAGACCTAAGTACCATAGCAAATCTTCAGTGATTCCAAAGTATAAATTACACTCTGTTTTCCATTTGATAAGGTACATAGTTATCCCAAGGACTTCTTCAACTCCCTCCATGTAATGCAGTGGTAAACAGGACAAGCCTTGGTCAATATGTGACTATGTTTCAGATGGAAAGTCCTAGACTGAATTCTCTCTTTCCTTCCTCCCTCTTCCTCACCCTGACTCCCATCCTTTTTCCCTCCTCCATTTCTGATGTTACTGTCTTTTCCTTGATTAATTCAACTCCTAGTTCCATGCACACAAGTCTCACACAGCTCTAATGTACCTATGCACTTGCCACAGCTTGTTTTGCCAATGGATGACTGAAGGGAGCCTGTTCCTTCCAGCACCTGCCAACAGCTCTGTAAGAGTTAACATCTACACTGACAAATTTAACCTTTGCACCAAGTTTGACATCCTTCTTCAGGTTTAACCCTGGGAATTTGAGAAGCAACTGGATTTAAGACACTTGATTTAGAGTTCCAGGAGGGTTCAGTTCCTAAACACGAAAAATCCTCTGCTTGTTTGCCCTTTTCTTCGTTACTTTCCCAAAGTGTCTCAGCAAGTGGCACCCAACAACGTGTCTGTTTGTTCTTGCAGGTCCTGATTCCTCAGTGTTAAACAGCAGGACATAGAACAGCATCTCTTCCTTAACACACAGCTCCTTCCTTCAGTTCCCTCTCAAAGCAACCAACCATCTCGTTCTACAGATCACAGGCACTTCTCTGGCAAAAACAGCCCCTGCCCTCCTTTGACCTTTTCATTTTCCATGCACAAAAATGCATCTGTGATCCAGCCTCTGTGTGATAAAGAGGGAAAGAAAACATCCTCATCAGATGCACTTAACTCCTTCTACTCCTTGTGGGATTCCAGTTCTGTGTATCCATACAGAAAATCCAACACAAAACAATGCCCTACACACTGAAACAGACAAGTTCAACACACATTTTGTATACACTCAGGTTTGCACTCAGGTTCCCAGAGACAGAGCATCGAAAGCTCATCAATATTCTTCTTACCTCCTCAGCTTTCTAAAGAAAAACTTGATCCCAAAACAGTTTGTAGAATTTCATTTGAATATAAGTTCGGCTTTTTTTCCCCTATGGCGCAAAGATTCTGTGACTCAAAATCCCTATTGGTTCTGCCTGGATGGTCACAAGAAGATTTTCCAGAACCACTCAGAAGTGACCCAGGGAAATGCCCAAGCAGACAACCCAAGACAGGAGGACTCAGTCCAGTTTTCTGACAACTTGGATCAAACAATTTGACATGAGCATTGTGTTTGCAGGAGCACAACAGAAGACAAGATGCCTACAGAAATCACCAGCAATGAAGCAGATAAGGTTAGGAAGACACTTCTGTTTCTATTGGATCCAACTGGCTTGGCTAGAACTTAGTTTTATACTATAAACAACAAGTAAAAGGGCAATTTGGAGCTCCATGGAAGCAGTTGACACATCCTGCAGCTCTAGACAGAGGCCAAGTAGGATCCTGATATTTTCTTGCCTAAAAGTCAGATGTTACATCAGAAGCAAAGGTGACCCTCTGAGTGTCCTGCTCCGCTCTATTGAAATGCACCTCCACGGAGGGAGGTTTAATCTGGGCTAACAGAAAATGTCAAAGCTTGACTAAATGTCAAGATTTCATTACACTCAAACAATGCCCTGAAAAAGAGCTGCAAGTCAGAGCCAATTTTCAAATACATTTATTGATACTACACCCAAAAAAAAACCCCAAACCCCAACAAAGAGTCAAAATTACCCTAAACCTTATCCTCTATAGCACACTACAGCTGGTCAGATTTATTTCTCCTAAACTCTGACTTCACATTCTTTATCCTCATAAACTGCAGGTGTTGAGCAGACAAAAAGCATTTGCTACCTGTGTAGCTTCTAAAGGGAAGAAGAAACTTGTATATAATGACATCTTCCTCCTGTGGATCTCAATCTGTGGAATTTCAAGGATGCTTCTCTTCCTAGCCAATTCTCATGGCTAAAGTACTTATTAGGAACACCAACAAGTTTCCTCTGCTCCTTTTCTAGCCTGAATTTTACTAGAGGATTAATTTGCCTTTCAGCTATAATTTAAATCACACATTATTTCCAGCAATTTAAAAAGGACAAAGTTTTACAAGTGGCATCCCAAGGGAGCCGATATTTTCTAATTTCCTCTGCTTGAGCTCCTAATGGAGCAGCAGTAGCTAAAGTTGGTGTTTGGGCCATAGAATAAGTCATAAATGCTGACAGGATGAGCATTCAGGGCACACTTCCCAGACACCACCAAATACAAGTCTTCAGAACAAATCAATGCACTTTAAAGTAATCAATTCTACCTCTACAGTTGCTTCTATGCCCTCTCAAAGTGCTCAAAGGTTGCAATTAGCCTCAAATCCTGCAATTCACAATGCAATACACAAATAGTGATGCTTCAGTTTGTGAGCTTTTAAGGTAACCCAAGTCAGACTGAGCTGCTCTGTGCCAGAGAAATGTCTTGGATGTCAAAATGATGAAAACTATCATTCATTCTCCTCTGGAAGACATTTTCCCTGTATTATTTAAACAGGGCTTTGCACTCAGGAATCCAGGACAGGAACTGACATTTCCTTTTGGCACTGCTTCCTTAAAACGCTGTGAAATCAAATGTCATCCCTAATGCAAGTTCCCCAGCGCAACACAACGCTGCACGGGGAGTGTGGTGGGAAGGTGGATGAGCAGAAGGCGGCAATAGAGCTCCAGATCAAAATCCATACAAAATTTATTCCTAATTCCACACTTGCTCTCACACACAAGTGTGGGTTGTACACCTCCCACTGGTTGCAACATGATTTAGGTGTGATTTCTTACAGCTGCACTAGTCCTGGGTCAAAGGACATGGAAGGACTAGGGAGAATGGCCATGAGCTGAGATAAGGGAGAGGCAGAGGAGATGTTAGGAAAAAATTTTTCTCTGTCAGGGTGTTCAGGCACTGGAATATTGCCCAAGGAGGTGGTGGAGTCACCATCTCTGGAAGGGTTTAAGAGGCATCTGGATCTGACTCTGGAGGATATGGTTTAGGGGTTACAGCAGTGAAAGGTTAATGGTTGGACTTGATGATCCTAGAGGTCTCCTCTAACCTTAATGGTTCTGTGATTCTATGATTCAGTCTTCCTTTCTCCCCTTTCCAGAACACTTCAGTGTGCTCCCTACATCAATCAGAAAGACAGTGAAAACAGGCGTTTGTGCAGTTTGTCAATAAAGAAGTGATCATAAGCCTCTGTACCTCCAACTGAAAAGCCACGGTATAAGCACCTATTTTAAAGGCTCTGAAGAGAGATACTACATTTTATACAATAACATTTCCCTTGGTTTCTAAAGAGTCATCTCTGGAGCTCTGGTGGGCTCCCTACATCAATCAGAAAGACAGTGAAAACAGGCGTTTGTGCAGTTTGTCAATAAAGAAGTGATCATAAGCCTCTGTACCTCCAACTGAAAAGCCACGGTATAAGCACCTATTTTAAAGGCTCTGAAGAGAGATACTACATTTTATACAATAACATTTCCCTTGGTTTCTAAAGAGTCATCTCTGGAGCTCTGGTGGAAAGTGCATGGGGTCATTTTACTTCCAGATTAGAAACACATTGGTTGAACACTCAAGTGGTAACCAGGTAACCACACAGAAATCAGCTCATCTACAGTGTGTAGTTAAACGTCGGTCAGAAATTGCCATTTCATACTGCTTCCTAGAGACTTCCCAGTACAGAAGGAATAGCCGAAACGCTCTTTGCCATGAAAAGCGTGGAGCAGGGAAGGAGGCAGGCAGAGACCTCCCTCTTTCGGCCAAAGGGAGGCGAGGCAGGCACACGCTGCCTCACAAGTGAGGAGGGTTTGAAGGGGACCAGTATCGCATCTGTTCCCTCCCATTTCTGATGGAGACAAATAGAGCAGGAAAAAACAACAATGATAAATTAAAAACAGAATAATTTTTACCAATGTCTCACGCACAACATTTCCAATGTGGCAAATGTGACACCAGAAGCAAACACTGATCTTACGCACTGCAGAGCACAGTTCCTAAAGTTTCACATCATTATTCTTTTGAAGCTCTGCATGCGTTTTCTGGCTTCAAACCTCTCAAAATAAACATTTTTATCAACATGAAAACAGCAATTAAACAGATTTTTTTCCCTGCCCAACTTCCCCTAAGCTGGAGCCCAGAAGTACCTACCCCTACCTACTACCAGGGCACCAGCCCTAAAGGGTTAGAAATGACCCAAACCTGTCCCAATAAACCATGCAAAATTAAACCTCACAGAACCAAGCTTAGTAGCAATTATTTGGGTTTAAGAATCAGTGTTAGATAGGTTTCAGCTTCCAGTGTCTATAAGTTACACACATTTATGTATTCCCCCTTGCACATACACTGTGGTTACTACACACTTGGTTACACACATGGTTACACCCAGCATCACTGCAGAGCAGGGTGTGTGAAAGCCTGATTAAAAAGGGGCAGTGGCCGAACTTCCCAACTCGACATCAGATAGAGGAGAACCAAGAAGCAAAGCATGAGATAAATTCCCCTCGGCTCAATTAGCAGCAACCACAGTCAGGACTGGCAGGTCTCCTGCCCTGCCATCAATCACCTGAGTCTGGAAACCACAGCGAGTCTTCTTTCACGTCTGAACAGGGATTAAAACGTGCTAAGTAAACATTCCTGGCAGCAGCTGCAATGTCTGAGAGTGTAGCAGCACCAGGTGGAGAGCTGGATGAATACCGAGCTAGAAATACAGTTACAGATCTGGTTGCTGCTCACTCATCACAAAAAGGATCCCAGGAGCAAACCCACAGCTAGACACATCATTTTCCCTATCACTGCAAAGGGTCAGATTGTAAACCACCAACAAAATCAAGCAAATGGAAATAGTTAAGGAGTTAATAGTTAGAATCTGACATCCTAAAAAGCCTTCCTGACTCAGACACCTCAGCCAAAGTTATCCAAGCGGCAAAGAGAACGAGATTAAGATTTCAAATGACTAAACATCTGAATGCATCGTGTCCAGCTGCCTCATGTACCTATAATCAATCTTTAAAGCAGGATTGATGCAGAGTTTATCAACTGACCATTTAAATGCCATGATAAGCTGCTCAGAACAAGCAGCAGAGGGAAAATGAACATAGAGAAAAGCCATAGTTAGGTATTCACATATTCTGCTAAAATAGTATAGATCTCTCTCAGCAGCTGTAATTCCAGTTTTATTAGCATGGCAATTGTCTGATTTCCTTCTTCCAATGGAGACTAAGGAGTTAAACACATAAATCACAACACAGTGATCCCCTCAGCAGCAAATAATGAAAGTATTAGTAGACACTTCCTGAGTGAAACAGTCTCATTTGCTTAAACATTAGTAACTTCTTATTACTGAGCAAAAAAAACCAACTCCAGTACAAAACAGGAAGCAAGTGGTAACTAAATATTGGATACTCCTCAAAGACATCATTAAAACATATAGCAGAGAAACCAACACTTGTAATCTCTCAGTTCTCAGTGTTTTTAAATAACTTGGCTTCACTGCTGCCCCAGCTACAGCTTCCTGACTGGTTCACAGATAGAGCAAATCACCCCAAAGCTATTTCTTGCCCTGGCTCATGGTCTGGCTCAGCGACAGCACTGGCAGTGCCCACTCTGCAGCAGCCTGGCAGGGACCATCCTTTCCATTTAACCTTCGTTCCAGACACTGCCCTTTGTCAGGGGAATGTTGTGCTTCAATCCCATAGAAATAACTTTGCTTCCCTTGGAAACAGGGACTTGGGCACAGCTTGGGCTTCAACCGCTTCTTACACGCTGTAACTGCCTCAAGGTGGGAGTCCAATAGAAGGGAAATCATGAGAGACAGTTTGTTCTTTGGTAACCTTAAAGTAGATTAAGCAGCACAAACTAATTAACCTTTTTTTTCATTTTAAGAAAGGCATGAAAGACACTTCCTTTAAAAAAATGGAATAATTAATATCTCTTATACATTATTTTTTCTTAACTCCATGTGTCTATATCTCTTAGTAAGTTACAAGTAACTTACAGGTCATGAAAACACTGTCACACACTCAAAAATAAACTTAATAATCACCAACCTTGAAGAAACATCATTTTCAAGCTGATTTTCTCACAATGTGTAGATTTGGAGAGAGCAGCTCATCTTTGAGGGCATATCCCAAAGACAGATGGCACAAGTTTTAAAGCAACAGTAACAGGAGAACGATCACATTTATACTCAATACTTGAGTGAAATCAAATGAAACGTCATTTTAGCTGTGTGGGTATTTTCACATCACTGTGGGACTTGAATAAATATCTGGACATGTATTTTACTGAGAGGTGCATGAGTCAAATTCAATTTCTGTTATTATACAGGTGCCTTTTGGCAATAATTATTAATGTTAATAATGATTGGTAATACTTTGATGTGCCAAACTATTTAATCAAGAGACTTTTTCTCCTACTAACACTTGCATCCAGATATTTTCCTGGATGAGATGATGACTCCACTGAGTCTGTGAATCTCCTCCTACTGCTCTAGCACTGCCAAGGAGGTCTAGAAAATATCAGGTGTCACATACAGATGAAAGTTGTATTACTGCACCAATTAAAGCAGAAATGGTTTAAAGAGCACCAAAACATTGTCTTAGAAGTGCCTGACTAGGAAATAACAAACCAGGCCAAATTCTTACACCAACAGGTGTTACTGCTGTGGCACACAGAGCAACACTTGGAGGTTGTCTAACATTTCACAGTCTAAGGGCACTTGCTTCTTATTATACCAAACTTAAAACCCTCTCAGTGCTTGGAGTCTATCTCAGACTGACAGTTTAGGCCTATTAAGAAAAAGCTGTGTGGACAGAACAGCTTATTTTAAGAAAATTCTTCCCACCCTTTCCCTGAAAACCTCTAGAATATTCCTGCTTTGGAGTCTCAAAATTCTGGCTGAAATGTCAAAGATAAATAAGCTCTCTGAAAACTTCACCCCAAACTGAACAAGTCATAAGCCTGTAAACCCACAGCCTACATTTCACATTACAGCATCTTACAGCCTGGGTGGAAGTGTCCTGGTGCTCCTGGAATAAGCTGGGATATACTACCTTGCCAGGGACATACCTCAGTGGAAGTGGTTTGACTCCAGAAAAAGCTTTGTCCCCCATTTTTGATGCATTTTCTACGTTTCTGTGCTTGAACAAAGTTACTTTAAAATCAGGAAGGCACGAAAAATAAACCTGTAAAATCCATTTTCAATGTCTGAAATGAGAGACATGAACGATGTGCAATGCCACAGATAAGAAAATTCAGTACATTCATTTCTTGTCTTAGAGAATCAATAGAGGCTTTTTTTCCCAAACCTCCTGCACCATCCAGCACACAAAATGGATGGAGCTTCCCATTTTATCTGCACTTCTCAAACCCAGCTGTGACTACAGTTTTTCATTTCCTGATGGCTTCCTTTGGAAAGCTAATATTTTATAAATAAAGCCATATTTAGGAGAGCAAGGGAGATGACAAGACAAACAGGCAGCCACTGCCAGAGCCCAAATGCCTAATCATTTGGATAAGGATTCCTGTGCTTGGTACATGGTATTCTCTTTCTCCAGTGTTTTTTATTCTTGACCATATGTCTGTACTCAGCATAATACTTCAGTGGCAGCAATAACTATCCCTATTTTTTAACATCCCTATTTAAACCTTGCATTTTCCCCCCCTGAATCTAAGAACACATCCTATATTCTAGGAGAGCAGGTTCCATGTGTCCCAGCCCAGCAGCTGGGACAGAGATGGTGGCAGGAATTTCCCTTCATTTAGCTAGAGGGAAAGGAGTTACCTCAGCTCAAGGAGGGACAAGTCTGTGAAAGAGCAAACTACTGAGGGTTATTAAATACACAGAGACAATACCCAGCTCAGGAAATCCCCTGAGCCACAAAAACAGCTGGAGGCCAGGAGATTATTCAGGGGAAGCACCAGTTCCTACTCTTCCCCAAGCACTAGACTGGGGCTATTGTAGAGGAGCAAACACTAAGGAACACAGACCCTCGGGTCTGGAAATGCAGATTTTAGGGCTGACAAATGTGGTTCTGACCTGAATGCCCAGACAATGTTTATTTCATTACCTTTTCAGCCTGTCTGAAGAATAAGGAAAGCAACAGTTCATCATTTAATGAGGTGTTTACAGTTCCAAGGCTATCACTAAAGTAATTTTTAAAATATTAGTTAATAAAACGTAAAGAGGAATGAGAACAAAGTAAAATGGACATGTTAGTGGTCATGATCTTCAGACAGACAAACTCCTGGTGTAGTTATGAGAAGACAGGGACCAAGTGGCAGCTCCCAACTAACCTTCCTAAAGGGGATATAAATAAAGCTGCCACATACTCTCACATGAACCTTTTCCTAAATGGGAGGATCATTTCTTCCTCCTCCTCTTCTGCAAGCACCATCTGTGCTCTCCTGGGCAGTACCAGCCTTCCTTGGACGGTCTCTGTTATTCAGTTTCCATACCTTTTAGGACAGGTGTCCAACCTTGGATATGATTTAGAGAGGATCCTACATGAGGCTTTTCTTCAGTATTTGTCCAATTCACAAGCAAAACTCCTATTTTCCAGCTGCTGCTCCATTTGAAGGCTCTGGAAGACTAATGGCTCAGTCCAGAGGTCATTAACTGCTTTCCTTGAGGAGTTGCTAAATGTGGATCCCAGTAACTTCTTCCACTGCACATTACCTCATGTTTACCCACAAGCAATTCCTCCGGTGCAGCTTCAGGTTCTCTGCAATTCCATAATCACCAGCCTAAATTTGGCATTGCTGCGAAGTCCCTGCTTAATGGTTTTGTTTTTAATCCACTATCCACATTCATAGATGATCCTCAAGGGTCCCTTCCTGTGTGATTTAAAAATCTCTCCTGTAACAAGCTGCAAATAGACTCTTTAGCAAGTATCCAATCCAGAAAAAAAAGCTGCTGTTTATGTCTAAATGCTAAAGAAAAGAGCTAAATGTAGCAGAAAGTGTCTATTACCTACTTCTATGCAGGATTTTATCCAAGTGCTTGGAGTTTTTAACTCCGCTCCATCAGCTGACTCCCCTCAGAGAATTTCCAGATTCATTAAGGTTTACTGACCTCAAACCATGAACATGGACTTCATTTTATTTAACATACACACTCTGCACTGCCTCACATGCATATATACATATATATGTGCACACACACACACCCTGGAGATATTTATTTCCCTTAATTAAACATGTTTGGCAAGAATACTGATTGCATAGCTTTGATACATGCAGTTTGCTCCCTATTATTTTATGACCTTTTTAGTTACTATAATTACCATTACAGCAGATCATAATTTGCTCTTATGGCTACAAATTCATGAGACAAATTGCTGTGACTTCACAGCCTGAGCAAGACAAGAGCAGACAACGACGCTTTCACCAGCTTCTGCAGCTGAAAGGCACCAGGAACAGAAAAGAAATCAAAATTATTCCCTTTACCTTTGGGTTCTTACTTCTGCAGTGGTGCAGCCTCTGCACCAGAGATGTTACAGACATGAGGGGCTGTGAAAAACTACAGAGAGGGTTTGCAGTCACTTCAGAATATATGGAACATATGTCAGCCCTTACCCACCTTCCCAGGGAAGCAGGAAGAAATGATTTATAAAAACAGCATATTAACTATATGATTTGTATAAACAGATGCTGGACTCGATCTTTGAGGTCTCTTCCAACCCAGTTGATTCTATGTATTACCTACATGCCACTGGTACTTTAGGAAGGAAAACCACCCCAAGCCTATCCATTACAACAAGAGGGATGAGACTGACCTTACTTGCCCCTAAATGTGTCAATGGAAATCTTTCTACCCTTAACACTTCTACCCAACGCAAACACAAACCTCACTCGCAATGGATTTCCCATTGACTCCTGAAATGGAGCCAATGAAACCATAATCTTCAGAGAGAGAAGAACATGCATGAAGCACTCAGACCAACAAGGATTAGATGTGCACTTTTAAGTGGCACTTAAAGGCTGAAGAGTGAAATTTCTGCAGTGTACAAATGCACTTAAAAGGAGGCACAAGCTTAAAAGGATGACACTCAACACTCCCAAATCTTCAGTAATGTTTGAAACTCTGGCAAGGATGTGTACCCTTGGCCCATCTTCCACCTCTCCCTCTGCCAGAAATAGCACTGGAACACAGATGGAGAAAAGCAAAAGCAACAATAATCTACATTTACATCTTACCTAAGATTGTCTGAAGCATTAGAACAAGGAGAATATCCTTCAAAGCAGCTCTGCAAAGTGGCCAGGCCTATGTTTTCATCTCTTCTGGCACAGTAAACTGCAAAAGCTGCATTAGAATGAAGTGTTTTCTCAACATATGTTTGTAAACAGACTGGAAGAAATGAGCCTGGCTGATAAGAACTGCCCATTCTCTCACTGGGAAGACATCATGTCCTCTGACTGCCATGCTTGTGGTAAAGGAAAATAAATAACATTTCGGCCAAAAGGCTAAGATTTGAAAAAAAAAATCGCAGCCAACCTGTTGCTCTTCGCAGTCAAGGTCAGGTTTTATTTTATGCCTGGAAAAGGAGACATGGAAAGGCTCAGGACCACATTAGACACTTCTGCAGGGTTTATACTCTGGGCTGTCTTAAACAAAGTCACTTTGGGTGATCTTAGCCTATTTGAAGTGGCTTCTTCCTTCTATTTTTATGCCCAGAGAAAAAGAAAAGGAAAAAGATTGTATGGCCACATACAATCTGCTTCTTAAACCATGACTGCTTGGAGCAAGAGATGCTTTCTACACACATTTCCTTTCCAGCCACTAAACTGGAAGCTATTTTCAAGCATGGCTACACAATATCTTAAACCAACTAATACTGACTCACAGAGCAGCATTCAGCCCTTGGCCAGTGAATCCCACTTCCCACTCCTTCTGGTGGCAGTCTAGGTCCAGGCTTAGTGCTGGTCACTGGAGTTATCCTCTGTGCCTTCATGGCCCATTAGCTTCAATTTCTGAGGGAGAGGAGTTCTTGCTCAGCTGCTAATTGCCACAGCAGCTGGGAGTATTCCATGTGGAAATCAATAGCAAACGTGAAATACTTTCAAGTCTTCATAGAGTCTCTGGAATTCGTCCCATTTTGCACTCACATATCTCAAGAAAATCAAAAGAAATAACCATGACTCCTCCATGCTTATTTTGGTTACCACAAAAACACTTTGCCTTGCTTTGTGTCACACAGGGAAGATCCTGATGGATTCAATTAATCAGGAAGAAAATGAGGCTCTCACATACCTACAAAGAAGTACACTGAAGCAAAAAGCAGTGCAAAGTCACCACACACCATTCCACTCTTGTTTTGGAAGAACAGGCTGAAATGAAAGGGTAATTTATTCATTATGCCCATTTCAACTTTCACATCCCCTGAAGCTGCCAAGCAAAATTCCACTTAAAACAAAATGCTTTTTTCAGATCTAGATAGCTGTTCCTTAGAAAGTCCAAACAGGCAGATAACAGCCACAGCTTGAAACCACCGCGCATCTAGAGAGAATTTAAAGATCTGCATTTGGTACTATTTTTTAATGCAGCACCAAATTATAGTGCTAAGTTACAGCAACAGAACTGGAAGGGAATGAGGAGAACAGCTAAAACTGTGATTATTAAAGGCTTGGGTTGAAAGGAACTTTCACACATCACCCAGTCCAGCCCCCTGCCATGGACAAGGACATCGTGCTCTGTGTTTGTGCATAGAAGCATTTCTGGCACGGATCTCAAAAGATGCAGTTTAACTTTCAAAGTACACAAAGAAATCCTCAAGTGCTGAATCTGTTTTTTAGGGAGAAAAATACCATAAAACAAAGATAAGGTGCAGACATAAGATCCTTCTGTCAGTTCTAAAACTTGCTTTGCTCACTGTTGAAGTCTTACTGCAAATACACGTCCTTCATTCCAGCCCTTCTCACTACTATGACAATGGACTTATCTAAAGCAAAATTCCACCATCAGAGCATGTGACACAACCAACCAGCCAAGTACGCAAAATCAGCTTGGATTAGAGGTCAGCTCAGGCTCAAAAATGTTTGGTAAGAAGATCAACTGCTCACACTGAAGAAAAACAAGATTTCTGTTCTCAGACAACTTCTTTACCTACATGTCACCATTACTTGGCAGAATACCAGGCCCAATAAGCAACCACATGGTGTAAATCAATGAATTTATTGAAGCAAAGAGGGAAGGTAGTATTTGTTACTGAGCACCTGTGAATCAAACCTTCCAGCATATACAAAGATGGAAATATCCCATTATGGATTACAGCTAACCCACACAATTCTCTAGGTGAAACCAGGCTGCAGAGCATGGCTAGTTCTCAGCTTTCCAACCCAAAATGTAGGATCCATTTCCCTATTCATTTCAGTAAACCTAATCTTTCCCATTTCAGTTCAGTTATCAGGACTAACCAATGTATCAGTTTTAAACTAATTAGGCATTCTGTAGCTCCTTCCTAACTCTTCCAAGCCAAGTGGACATACATTAGAAATCAAAATTACATCCTCCCTTTGCTCCAATTCCAAAACTTTACTCCTCTCCATTGACATTAGCTGACAATCTCTTAGTTTCACAGGAACTGAATCTAACAATATGGGGTTTTCCCCCAAAATCTGTTCTTACAGTTACCAATACTGACTATTGGTGTATTAACTTGATATTCTTTAGCATTCTTGGCATTAAACAAAAGGTTTCATACAAAACCAAATCACTCTTTAAAGCTTACTGACATCAATATGAGTACTATACTGGCAAGCTAGAGAATCTGCCAGATGCTTCAAAACCCAGAAAGACATGACAAACACACATGTAAATCACAAGACTTAACACAATAAACGTCTACCAGTTAGTTCTGGCACATTTTTACCATTCAGTTACTATTCAGAGGTTTTTGGTTCTCCAATGTTGATAAAAACCACTGGGATGATCATTAAGAGGCTCCAGGAAAAAGACTCTTGTGAAGTTAGATGCCAAATCCCCCACCAGTTGACTCAGTTTTCCAAAGAAAAGTTCTTGCCTCTCTCAGCATTTTCTGAGGTGCTGTAGGAGCTGCCCCAGTTCAGCATCACCAGTAAGAAAAAACGTGGCTGTTCAGAGCTGAGCCAGATACAAGAAAGGGAAGAAAGGGTGATGCCTGTGCTGCTGCCCAGCTCCATGGAAAGCTGGGGACAGCCTGTGCCAAGAATGCACTAAGTGTCTTTTATCAAAGGCTCGAAGAATAAAAGCCATGGCAGCATTTCCCTGCTGCACAGCACAGCCCTGGCCACCTCGTCCCCCACCCATGGCAAGTGAGCACATCTTCCTCTGAGATATAAAATACAGATACACACACAGAGCTTTGACTGCCAAGTCTGGGAAAACAGAGGACACCTACATCCAGGGAAAATCATTCATGTTCCCACTGGTATGTCTGTGATCATACAGGCTAGAAAGTGGTGATTTCAAAAGGCAAAATTCCCAGAGAATTTGAAATCTTGGAGGATTTTGACCTGCTTTTGAGAGCTCCTGACCTTAGCATGTTGTTTGGCATTTGCCTAAATGAGCTGTGAACATTACACTGAGACTGCAAAGTCCTTTAATTGAGAGCTCAAACTTGCAGATGCAGCTCAGCAGACAAAAAAATCTAATGTAACAAACTAAAACAGAGAAGAAACAAAGTGCATCTATCCGTCAAGAACCAATATTGCTTGAAATGGTGATGATGCAGCTCAGAGCATCATGGTTTGCTGAGATGAACTCTGAAAGCTTTCGGAGGCATAATACAAAATTAGATTATTATTCCCATAAAAATTAAAGGAATTTTGTATTCCTCAGCAGCAGAGCCTCTGGTAGAAGGCACATAATTACAGCAAAGGACCAACAACCCACTGCTGATGATCATTAAGACAGACAGGGCACGACATGTTTCCAAGACAAAGCTTCTAGTTATGTTTCAGAGACCTGATCAGATGTCAGATGGAATAAACTCAATTGCCTGAAACAAATAACTCTAATTTCATCTTTTTGTATCACTAGATCTGGTTCCCCACAATGGATCCTGATGCAGCTCGTGAGATATAAATCTATAGGGGACCAACATGTATGAATTGCACCCTTAGTAAACACATGAGGCATTCAGTGAGCATTGTCTGAGTCTAATATCGGTGCTTGGGGTATCAAACATGCACAGGGAACTGATGCTGATCCTACAGGTATTATATCAGATACAAAGAACTGAGTGTTATTTGGTGCTCAGAACCTTCAGAGAGCAATGACTATCCTCCATTGCAGCTTCCACCCTCATTCCCATGTTACTCCAAGTTTTCCCTTTCCTTCAAAACTGGAGATTTTCTTCATGCTTAACTCCTCAAACTAAAAATTAAAGAAACTCTAAATTAGCCCCAAAGAGCAGCATTTGGTTTTAATTCCAGCCAAGTGCTCTCTCTTTTCAAAGGCTAAAATGATGTTGTGGCATTCTCTGAGGACTTAAAGGACCTTTTCGTTCCCACAAAGGCATTTATTCACTGATAATAAGCAGAACTTCTAGACATTGATATGTCTGTGCTTCTGTTCACAAGGTCCTCTGAGCCAGTAAAGCTGCAACAAGCTTCAGGAGAGGCACAAATTTGTTTTCTTGCTTGGCTGCACCACAGTTAGACCTCATCTTTCCAAAGACTTCTTGCACAAAATGCAAATCAGAATAATCAGTCGGACTGAAGCTTTTTTTAAGCTGAAATACTCTTAAACTCCAGTTCACTAAATCGCTGATTTTTAGGGGAGGCTTTGTTTCTCCATGGCATTTCTATGTCAGTAGAATCCCAGTGGAGAGAAAGGAAAATCAGAAAGAGCATCGAGTAGTTATATGCAGCTAACAGAGGAAAGTCTGTAAAAGGCAAACTCAGGATTTTTCAGCTGAAAAACTTCATTTTTGTGTGCAATATAGTTTGAGGTTTAACTCCAAATCTAGGGAAGGAGAAGAGAAAACAACCCAGTAGCCTCCATAATCTTTCCAGAAGTAAGGAATTCAGAGATAAACCTCAGTTGTGCCTCACTGAGACCACAAATTGCCTATTTTCCACATCCCAGACACATGCCCTAATCAAAAGGTCCATCTTCATCTTTCCCCCCTTCTGTCAACAATGTTCAGGATAACTCCCATTCTAATGGAAATAATTAGGAAACACTGTTGTAAGACAGAATTCTCTTCCTTCAAACAGCTTTTCTGGAGATTCTTCCAAGCAGCTTTGTGTTACTCATCCCTGGAACTGCTCTCTGTAACCATCAGCCTCCCACCAACCCACACTCTCCTGATGGATTTCACAGACAACTACAATCGACAACAAACATTGTACAGACTTAGAATCAATTATTGGTGATGTAAAAACCCATCCAGTGGGAGAACTATCACAAACCAAACGCAGCAGGGTGTGCTCTGAGGCTTGTGTGTGGGTGGCACCAGCAGGAGCTGGAGAGTTGTGTTCACAGCGTATTTACAGCCTCTGCTTTCCAAGGCAGGATGAGCCCTCACATACCTCCATATCCATCTGGCTGGCAAGGAAGAGGCTGGTTAAGGATCAGATACAGGTTTAGCTTTCTCAGAGTTACTTAGTGGTATCACCTCTAAGAAATCAGATGTGACACATCTATCAACTTCATGTGCAGCAGCTAAAACAGACCTTGCAGTGACCAACATCTCCTCTGACCTCAGGCAAAGTCTGGGGCAAAAAGAGACTTCAAGCATGATACTTACATATTCCATTCATCATGTTATTGTTACTACTTTGATAATAAATAAAATCATATTACAGATGTAAAGTTAGTTGAATATTATGCAGTTTCCCATGAGATGCTGATGTCACTTCAGGATAAACACCAAACACGAGCTTGCTGACTTTTCACTCCTTTCCATCAGTCAGTGAACAGACAGAGGTTTAATTTTTTAAAAAGAAGAAAATAATCATTAAATATCTACTCAAATTATTCACACACTCCTTGTTGAATCAAAATTAAATACCTTTTGCAACATGGTGGCCATTTAAATTCTATTCTTCATGTCCCCTTCAGTTACTTACCTAAAAAAGAAAGAAAACAAAAAAGACATTAGTTCTCCATGTTCTCAAATCTAACATGAACATGCACCTTGCTCTCCACTGCTCCCCAGTAAGTTTTGAGTAGTTATAAATTAGGTAAGACAATTAGGGTAATGGGTTTTGGCTGTTAGATCAGTTTAAATTACATGTTCCCACTTTGCCTCAGCTAAGCCTTCAGTAATTGAATCTAAGAATTTTCTTATTATTATTGCTCTTTTCCTCCACAGCAAATGATTTCTACATAAAAGCTACTTGATGCCCTCAGTAATCTGATTGCCATAGCCCGTGTATTTACTACGGGCAGGAGGGGAAAGTCATAATTGCAGCTGCAGTAATGGAAATCTAAAACATTCAGCACAAGTGACCCAACATGGTCTTTAGTACAGACATTTTTGAAAACACACTTTGAACAGGCAGAGCACAGGACAGCAAATTCAGCAGCACATATAAGCCCCCGAAACCAGTCAGAGAACTGCACCTCCAGTCAGAGCAGCACAGGCACAATAAACTCACTGCTCTCTTCCGCAGAAACATGGGGTTTACATCATTATACACTGCATGTTCTCAGTAAACCCTTTCCAAACCATCCCTGCAAAACAGGCAGTGCACAACCTCCTAGAGGACCAGCCCATCCCATCTCACCCAGGAGCACTTGGCTGGAGGAGAAGCACCTGGATGGAAAAACCTCTGGCTCAGCCTGGAAGCAGCCCAGAGGTGCCCAACACAACTCTGCAGGCCAAGTCATCCTCACTCAAATCTAGGTGATGGTACCTGCTCTTCTCCATAACCCACATGTGGAGGCTGAGCAACCACCACAGGTGTCAACATCTGCAAACCTCAAATGAACGGGCATAAATTGAAATGTATGTAATGGGTATAAATTGCAAGAGGGAAATTTAGATTAGGTATTAGGCAGAAGTTTTCCCTGTGAGGGGGGAGAGCCCAGAGAGGCTGTGGCTGCCCCAACCCTGGCAGGGTTCACAGCCAGGTTGGATAAAGCCTGTTCTGGCGGGAGGTGTCCCTGCCCAGGGAAGGGACTGGCGCTGGATGATCTCTAAGGTCCATTCCAACCCCTTAACATACTATGAAACTCTGAATCTCAACTCATATTTCTCCCACCTACACATCACCTATTGCTCTTCTGTGACTGAACTCTATTTGTTATTGTTGCTTTTCTACACTCACACTGAAAATGATTTTACAAGTTGACAATCCATCCTGCAAAAGGTATTACTGTTTCAGATGGTCCTTAACAACCCAAAGTAGACCCTTAGAAGCACTGATTCTGAAAGCAAAACCATCTTACACTGCATCCATACCACCACCTTTGCCATATGCTGAATCTTCAGGGGGTTTCTTAACTAGTACAAGTTAAAAATGATAAGAAACATAGGCAAAACCTATAACAACTAAACAGCTTTCACATTTGATCAAAAACTCATCTGAATTTCTTGAAACCCTAACCCCACACTTCTCAGCAGCAGGCTTGCCCAAGCTCCTGGCAAATTTCAGATGGAAGTGTCACGTATCCCATAACGTGCTCACACTGAACAGAGTGTTCAGGCTCTACACTCACTCTGCCTGCATGCAACTAACTTTATTTTAGCCTGAATTTTAAATCCCTGCCAAACTCAGCCATCTCCTGCTCAAGTGCTGCTGCTTCCACCTCCTGTCAGCCTACTTTGTGATGCCTCTGAATGAACACTTCTCCTCTTCCTTGGCAGAACTCATCATCCTTTTCAAAGCAGCAAATTTGGGTCCTCTAGTCCACATACACACACGTTTCGCCTTTTTCAAGAGAAATCTAGCTGTCAGATACTCTTCAGACTTCTCCAGCCCATTTCAGAATGTATAACACTGCTGTGCTTTAAATACAAGTTGTACTTAGCTGGATTTAACATACACTACTATATATTTTCACCCTTAAAACAACTAAATGTATTATTGCCATCTGACTAGAAGTATCTGATGAAACATGCCAAACATAGGTTTGATTCATTTCCCCCTCTTTCCTTTTAAGGGAAAGCTTAATTCTCAAGGTTAGATAGAAACCTAATTAACTCTGTTAATCACTGGCACTCTTATGGCTAGTTTTCTTACAGTTGTTTGGTTACCCATATACACATTCCACAGGGAATTTGGAGTGACAATAAAGAGTTGGGAAGGCCCCACACAAAAAGTACATATTAAACTGCAAATACTACAGGTAAAGCTGATTCCCGAGGAGAAATACCTTTGTCCTTTGCCATTTGGCAAGTGTTACACTGAACCATTTGCCCAGGGATTAGACACGAAGAGGCAAAACCAAGAGAAGCACTCCTTCCCAAGCACCAGAAACACACATACTTCAGCTGTCCTTCACCCATCCTAGCTGGGATCACAGCATTCCACTCAAATGAGGTGTACATTTCTTTTTTACTGCTGAAAACAACGAGCAGACAGACTCCAAATGAGGTGATTCATCAGCAGATAATGAATCCCATTCCATCTCTTCTTCCTTCATTTTGCACCTTCATAACCCAAGGCATCTCAGGCTGCACTGACTCAGGAACCACAAAACAAAAGCTGTTAGACTTTGGCATCTTATCCAACTCCTTCAAGGAACATCCAGTAGCAGGTGTTCAGCCCATTTATCTGTGGAACTCTAAGCCACACCTTCCTCCAGTTTTAAAGGGGGACAAAGATGCAATAGTGACTGTGAATCAGGGAGCAAATCAGTATAACACTAAACACTGATCTGCTCGTGAAACAGGATTAGTGCTAATGGATGAAGCTGTCCCGTCTGCCTAACAAAAAATGATCCTCCAGACTCACTGAGCAGAATTATATTAACCAGCAATTACAGAAATACAGCTATGAGACTGAAATCATCTTTTTCCTTCTGCTGCAGAGGACTTGAGATGGAAATAGTTCAGTCCAAATCTGTATACAGCCATCTGCTCTGCAGAACACTGACAAATCTCCTTCCTTCTGGATCCATGTCCACCAAATTAGATTAAGAAGCTGCTGCCTTACCTATAAAATACTCATTCCAAGAGTCAGTAGAGGCTGATAAAGTACTACTGTTTCACAGTGCTCCCTATCCAGTGCTTTGACTCATCCTACATCCACCAAAAAAGTGTGTTTGATTTCCACATCAGGTTCTTGCATCTGCTTAGAGCACCTTACGCAAGAAGCCAACATTGGGGTTTGGTTTGGATTTTAAAACTCACTCCTAAGAGCCATTAAGACAGAGCAAGCTGCAAGCAACAGCCTACAGGAAGACAGAGTCACCTTGATTTGCTTCAAGACTGAATGGATGGTCCTTGATGGAATTCTTGTGTGGGACTTTTCTTACAGGCATCAGGAACGTTGGACCAGATGACCCATTGTGGTCCCTTCCAGCCTAACTGATTCTGTGATCAGATGCATAGGAGTAGGGGTGCATTAGCTGTCACAACCTTTGCTTTGTATTTTCCATAGCCAGGGAGATTTAACTTAGTGTAACTCAGTTCTTAGCCCACTTGTAGTGGTCCAAATCCATGCCTGGTTACCATTTCCAACATAAAAAGCATAGTATTAAACCCTACATTGAATAAACATTGAAGACAAATTTCATTTGCATCCTGAGACCATTACCCACTGCTTAAAGCGTTAAAAGAGAGGCATTAAAAGAAATTCAGCTCTTTCTTTGCTTAAGCCCTTTCAAACCACCTGCCCCTGCAAGCTCCTCTTGGAGAGGTCTGCAGCCAGCTTCTCTCTTCTGCAGCAAAGGGTTTGGGCACCCTGGCAGGGCACTGAGTCACTGGGGTCAGGGAGAAGGGAACAAACACTGCCTTTGTGTGGGTTCCTCGGACAGCAGCAAGAGCTCTGGTCACAGACGCAGTACCAGCAGGGACAGTGCCAATTACACAGTGTGTGTGCCCAACGTTCAAAGCACCGACAGCACACACTCCTCCACTGTGACAGAACCTTTCAAAGCCCAAAGCCCTGCTTAATATTATCAGTTAAAAGAACCCTCAATAAAATTGTTCCTGTGTCTAACTGGAGCTTTGACATTTCAGACCCCAATCCTGTAAACTCTTTGAAGCCACAGGTGCTGTTTATAAGACTGGCAACACCATCAAAATGATAATTTATTCTTTCTCTTAAGCCTAAGTATCACCAAAGGTATTTTAAGAGGTTTTGAACAGTTTAACTCCACTGTGCACTTAAATCTGTCTACCTTAGAGGGTGACTAAGTGATCTATTAACAGCAAATTGATGGTCTTGCAAATTCCAAATAAATCCTGAGGGTGGGTGGCAACTCAATATACTTATATATATATATATATAATACACATACACAGTGTCTATATAAAGCTATAATGTAATATTTTGTTTCATTTACTGCCATCACATCAAATTTCTCAGAAGCACTGAAGTGCAAGAGTCTCATATCTGGATCCAAGGTACCTCTGAAGTCAATCGATTTAATCCTTCAGGCATAGGGAGATAGGTAATATATCATGGAAATGAAACCAAATGAAGAACTTTGCAAAGCCACCTGACCAGGGAGGATGGGGCAGTAAAAATGTAGTACTGAAAGACTGCATCTGCCTTCCTGCTGAATTCCTGATGCAATGCGCTGACTTTCAGCCCTGACAGGGAAGCAGCAGTTTCAGCACCCAAGCAGCCACATCAGAACACAAATCCCACATAGATAGGGCTCAGCAACAGGTAGTGCCACAGTGAGTTTTTGTTGCCTATAGTACATAGCACAGCATTTGGCCTATAGTATTGAACATGGGAAGAAGGAGAGAAAAAGAACAGAGGGAACAATTGATCTGACATTCCTCCTCTCTCTGAGTAGGGTCAGAGACTACAGATACTCATTAGTGGCCCAGTAATTGTCCTCTGTAGATACACACCACTGCTTCCAGTGAGAGCACAGGGTT
>NW_008665242.1:0-16109 GCF_000695815.1 Acanthisitta chloris | reverse complement strand
GAATGATTGCTAATTCACCAATTATTAATGTTATAAACTACTTTGTCAATGTATTTCGACACATTCCTGAGACACCACACAGCCTCCCTGCTACATGACCCACGAAGATCTTCTCACTGTCCTTCTCAGGACAGGTGACCTCTGATGACTGTGTTCACAAGGAACTCCCGAGCCCCAGGGTGGCAGCACGGCTCACCGTGACATTCCCTGGATGCCAAGCAGCTTCAGACGTCACTATATGGTTTGGGAAAAGAATCTGAAGGACACACAGTTGGGACCTCTACTTGGGAGATGAAATTATCTCAGCACTCATTGCTCTTTGGCTCCCTTCCTATTTTTCATGCTATGTGTTCAAGAGGCTTTAGCTAGCAACGTATTATTGAAATAAAATTAAGATGCTGTCTCATTTTTTTCAAAGAAAGCAGATTGTAAATGTATCTTGAGGGGGGAAAAATATCATCCTCCTCACTGAGTCTCACTAGATTTGTAAGTACTGTGAGATTTTGGGGGAAGAGGGAGGGATAAGCACCTCACAAAGCAAAGGGGGTGATGGCAGAAATGACTATTTCAATTATACAATTCCCCCAAAACTGGAAGCTCTACAATTCCTAAACAGCTGTAACATAAAATAAACTGAAGGTCACTAAACTGAGAAGGAAGCCAAGAATGGTCACTAATCTGAGAATGGCAGTTGTTACGTCCTTACTATATTAAGGACCAAAGAGGGCTTTCGGTGCTCCTTAGCTGACAGGCCTAACTATTTCACTGCTCTCACTAGTTACTGAGCTGTTAGCACTTTATAAAAATACATCCCTGAGGATGGATGGCTCCACACAACACAGTGTGAGGATTAAGCCACTAATGACCTTCAGGTCAACCTTTCCCTGTTCAGTATGAGAAATGTAGTGAAGGAAAGTTCCCTAATGGCCTGGAGGGGTGTAAAGGGTGAGAGCCCTGGGACAGAAACACAGATGACAACTATTATTGGTTTGGCCTTCCAGAAAAAGCAGTGATCATCCGAGAGCCTGTGTGTTAGCTGTGATACTCCAAGGTGCAGCCTCCATCCCTGCCCTGGCTCTGACACATCCCCACAAGCCCTGCCAGCGTCATTCGGTTCCCCCATGCTTTCAGCAGCACTTATTCCATTAGCTTGCACATTATGCCTGTGGGCCAGGGCTGGCTGGGGGCCAGCCAGCCTGGAGAAGGGAGGGAGGGAGGGAGTGGGAAGGCTGCCTGGAAAAGGCAAGGCAGACATGCCCTCAGTCTGGCTGCACAGAGTGGTTAGCACACGGGTCCTTCCCAGGCCTAGGTTTGGAAAGTCAAATTCAGAGTGATGGCCATAATTCAGGGGTGGTGCTGCTCTCCCTCTGCCTTCCAGGCATGACATCTCTGAACTGGGAATGCAGTGGGAAGCATTTTCTGTTTGAGTTGGTTTTAAAACAGAAGCTTCTATTAGAAGCTGGACTTGTATTTAATTAAAAAGCCACTGAATGAATAAACTCCAAGAACAGTCCCCAAAGGAAATGCCAGCATGAACTGTACCAGGCGTGGGACTTTCTGCCCAAAGGATAAGGTGCCCATCTGGTTTGGGATTAAGCATAAATTCGGTATGGCTTTGAGGCTGACCTACAATATTGCAGATTAAGGAGTTCAAAACAAGCTTCAGTTCCAAAACTACCAAGTCTAAGTCATTTAAGAAAAACAAAAAGCTAATACATGCTCTTTTTTTTAATCTAATCATTGAAAACAAGGAAGAGTGAAGAACACACACTCCCTCCTAAAAATATAACCCAGAAATATCCCAATCTGTCCCATATCCTGTAATAAACTGATTTTCTGTACTTCTTTCTTCAGCAGGGCTGGGGTAGCCTAAGAACATGAAGAACTGGAAAAGATTTGGTCCAGATTTCTGGAACAGCAAGAAACATTCCCAGAGACCTTTGATTTGCCAATTATACCACTAACTACCACAGCAGAACTGCAGTGTGAGACAACATGTGGCTAAGCACTAGTTACACTGAAGAAAGAAATCTTTTGCAATAGCTGGAAAAATCTACCTATTTAGCTAAGTCTATTATCTTCAAAGCATGTGTGTGTGCTTGCACAAGGAATTCAAGAGCCAAGACCATGCCAAACACTCAGGTGTCATTTTCCACCCCAGTTCACTCTCATATCTCTGAAGCAGAGCCACCACTCTGCAGCCAAATAGCTTCCTCCAAAGCTGCTCAAAGCAGCTTTTCTTTAAAGATTCTTAATTTATTTTGAAAAAATTTAAGTTGAAGCTCTATCTGTAAGCAAAACAAACCCTCCTATCTTAAAACTGATGTGGTATCATGTAATCTCTCAGTTTCTAGGCTTTCTTGAGAGCAAAAGACACTACTTTTCCACATTACCAATTGCTGACAGATGTTCTCCCCTCTGTTGTTAAACAAGTCTTGATAAAAACACATTAGTGCCTTAACAGAACTGGCTGTGCCCCGAGTGGGTTTCCCATTTGGTCTGCTGTGCAGCTCATGGGCCTTCCTGTCTGCTTGCTGCAGCACAAAGCGTGTTTGGTCCCACAACAGTGACAGCTGACAACTGTTTTTCCTGTTTGCAAAAGCTTTGCCATTCAGCTTGAACCAAAAGCATTTGTCATGTTGCATGGCAGTGAAGTAGATTTAATCAGATGAGGCCACTAGTGTTGTCAGTGTCAGGCCAAAAGAATCTGCTGGGACAAAAGGTGGATTTATCTCTCTGGGAGTCTGGGCAGGGAGCAGCAGAGGATCTCGGTGAATGCCCAAGGAGGAATCTCGAGAGGGGAAGAAAATCAGTGTAGTTAAGCCAGAAAATAACTGTTCTTAAAGTGACCAGCAGGATGCTCCTGCCAGGCAACAGCATTGTTGTTGGAATTTTGACAGCATAAGTGGATTTCCATGTCCCTCTTTAAAATGACAGAGGACAACACCTTCTGTGCTTTATCTCTATGTATTTCTATTTCCAGAATAAGAAGCATCACATGATATCTGGTCACATTCAGCAACCAACCTGCAAAAAATTAATTAGAATGGATGACAGTCCCCAAACTGCATTTTTTCCCTGTGAGGGTGGTGAGACACTGGCACAGGTTGCCCAGGGAGGCTGTGGCTGCCCCAACCCTGGCAGTGTTCACAGCCAGGTTGGATGAAGCCTTGAGCAACCTGCTCTGGTGGGAGGTGTCCCTGCCCAATGCAGGGGGGTGGGACTAGGTCTTCTCTAAGGTCCATCCCTACAATTCTATGCTTCTCTGATCCTCAAAAATTTCTATTAGGACTTGAAATTCCTTACAAGCCACAACAAAACCTGTTGTACCTCTTGTAGCTAATGTCAGAGACCACACTAAAAAACAAACCAAACCAATAAAGCAATACACCACTAAAAGAAAGGAAATTATCATTTTACATAGCCACCAAGATAACATTTCATACTCTTTGTATCCTTTTGGAGATGGAGCCATTCCAGATGATTTACACAGGTAACTTAAGCTCAGAAGAATGAAGCTATATATCCAAAAAATCAAATTAGAGGCTTGTAGCACTTGAATCCCCCAAGAGTGAGGGAAAAAACAGCAGCTCCCACTTAGGAGCTTTGCAGATTCACAGCAGTCCAATACAGTCTCATCACAAAGAGGATGATTTAGAAAGTCATGTTGTGGTTCTGATCTGCTACAAATTGGGATGGGAGGGAAGGACTAAGCAGCACAACTTCCCCTAAAAACTAGATTATGAGTTACAATTTCATAAACAAGGCACCCAAATCAGAGCATATCCTATGCGAGGGCTATCTCATCTCCTCCTGTGAAGATTCAGAGCTTTACACCCGCATCAGAGAGAGAACAGGAAAACAAAAGCTCTTAGATACCAAAAGAGTGGAGACTGACAATGTTGCCTTGCACTTCTCTTGCACTACTTTAAAGTGACAGTTTAAACCTTCCCAAGGTGTGATAACCCTATGCCAAAGGCCAGGGGAAGAGGCGCCTGGGTGAGTGCAGAGTGTGCTGGTGTAGCCCATCTTTGGCACCACACAGTCTGATTTTTTGGCATTACTACATTGACGCTGCCTACAGCACAGTAATGAATTGGAGTTCAGCCCTGCATAAAGCATTTCGACATTGCCTCCAACTGTGCTAGAGGAATTTCCCATTTTTTCCACTAATTAGAGAGGCACTGGGACACAACATGGTCTTTTGAGAGGTGCAGCATGCCCTCAAGTTCTGGTAAATCAGGAGAGGAACAGGACATTCTGAGCCACTTGGAAGACAACCTTCACCTTCCCAAATGAGGCTGTAAGCAGGACAGTAGTTATTAAAGCCAAAAACCCATAGGCACCAATATTCATCTAGAATTAATCTGGGCCTTAATCCAGGAGACACAACAGCAGCAGGAGCTGGTGAATGTGCAGCTTGCTAGACCTAGCTCACTTGTGTAGACACCTGCCTTGCCTGGCACATGTTTCATAGGACACAGTTTCAAGTACACTGAGGTGGAACACAATACCTGAAGCAGCTCCTCAGAAGTGACTTGGAGAGAACATGGATTTAAAGATCTGCTGTAAAGCCCTGACACAGACTCAGGTGTGTCTAAACTCACTGCACAGCAGGGTGTGCAGCTCCTGAACCCAAAACACTGCTCATATTTATAATGCAACAGGCTCAGTAACTCTTACAGGTTTGTTCTAGATTTCAAGCTGGTGAAACGGATTTTTAAGAGGCATCAGAATTGCTTCAGAAGTGCTTTGCCCTCCACTGTACCCTGAGTGGCAAAAGTTACCTAAAAGTTGGTATTTTTCAAATTAGCTTTGAAAACCTGCAACTCAGATATCTGCATTCTGGTGTGACACCACCACCATGGAATGCTTTGTTTGCATCCAAGAAAAACACCTGCTGTGCTTCAGGTTGTGCAGTGCCACATGTCTCTAATCTGAGCTGCACAGCAGGTGAGTCAGATCAGCAGCACAGGCCTGAGGCTCTGATCCTCCTGCCACTGTCACTGGGAGATTTCCTGCTGTCTTTCACTGCCTGCTGGAGCAGGTGAAACCTCCCATCACTGCTCAGCAAACAGTCTCATCCCTCCTGCACCACTGTTTTCATTAAGCAATTAATTATTCTGTGATAATTAGCAGAGCCCACGAACAACAACATCTATTCAGGATGCTCAGCAAATTATGACAATCATAATCCTGACTTATTTCAATACCTTCGGATTGAAAAAAAATCTCATTTTTCCATTTATGTTATTTTTATGCTTGCAATAACAACAAAAATTTTAAGAAAAACTTTAACTAGTTTCTTTGCTGGTTTGTACTGATGTTCTTAAGTAAAAATGTTATCTGAAGACTCTTATAGCTGCATTTGAAGATAGAGAAAACTAGTAACTCATTAATAAAATCAGCACTGTTGATTTTTACATAACATACAGAACATCAGTACAAACCATTTTGACTGATATTAGCTTTCATGGCTTGCCTGAACTTGTATTTGAACAGCAGACTTCACTTCTGCTCCAGTATTAGCAAGACTCATTTGTAAGCCTCTTTCCTTTTCAATTTGATACACATCTATAAAGATCTTACATTATTAATGGACTTCTATGCTTCTGGAAGTCAACTTTTTGCTAGAAGACAATAGTGGGGAGAAAAACTGAAGCTGAAAGCTGGATTTCTTCCAGGTGTTATCAGTAAATTGGCATTAATACCCAAAGTGCTGTAGGCTGACCTCTAAACACCTTGTAGGCAACACATGAGCTGAGACATGGGGTGGGAGAAGTAAAGTAGCACATCTCTCCTTAGCCTGCAAGATGCACTTGATTTTCCTTCTGTCCATAGCTTAAATATCTGCAGGCAGGCCACATTTTGTAGTGCTGACACCAGGAAGCCTCTTCAGAATGGGAGCCAAAATCCCAGGGCCAGACCCAGGGGAATCTCAAAGGAAAGTGGAGAGTGATAGCAAAGATGCCAAGTGAGCAGCAGAGGAGGCCACGCAGGAAAAACAGTATTGGGCCAAAAAAACCCAAGCTGCAATGTTTTATTTCCCTTGAGAAATGGAAACCAGGAGCAATTCCACCTAAGTCACCAGCTGCACCAGCCTGTGAGCCAGGCACGAACACCTCCAAACTCCCTAGCATCAAGTGTTTTATTTTCCACCCTCCCTCTCCCAAAAACACACCACTGACTTCACACTTTCAAAATCTCCTGAGCACCCATGCAGAATAAATCTAACAGAATCTCCCCTTAAACTAACATTAACACTGCAGACAACCACACAACAGACTGCACATCATTTCAGAGCAGCTTTTACAACACGAGAAGGGAGAATATTCCTCCAGAACTCGTTCTCTGTTTACCCAGTATTTATTTTCAGTTCCCTTTATGTATTTTTTTCCAGCACTGTGAAAACAACTGGGACTTCAGAGTTCAGATGCTGAACAGAAATTAAGTTTCTGATCTGAATTGTCATGAAAACCTGCTCAAAAAAACAAATCTCATCTCTATCCAGGCAAAACAAGCCCAGGAATGACTGCTGGTCTGTCTTATCAGACACATCTCTTTCTTTCAGTTCCTTAATTGCTTTCTTATCACGACAGTGATTTTCATTTAAAAAAAAACATAATTTCTCTTTGTTTACTAACTCCTGATACCCAGGAAGGAAGGAATGGCTTATAAGAGTTTCATTCCGAAGTCCTGAGCATTTTCCTCCTTCTGATCCCCAAAAGCTGATTGATTCCAGCAATAAAAGCACATGGTGTACTTGGGAATAATCTGACCCAATGCATGCAAAGGCCACGTGTGTGTGTATCCTTCTCAGGTACACAAGCTACCAAAATATGAGGTCTTAATTCAACAGGAGATAGCACAACCAGAGTTTCCAGTCTATCCAAGGAGACAAGCAAGATCCACATCCTAAACTAACACCCTAATCTCAGGTTACAGAAATCAAGGGGTTAATAAGAAGTCACCATGTTTTTCTGCTTTGTCACCAAATTAAACCAAAACCTGATCCAAATTCCATAGATAATAGTACAATTCTTCCAATCACTATCACAGCTTAGTCCTTACAACACTTTTATTAATATTTCTCTTTAAAACACATGAAAATTTCATATCACCTTTAAATATTTAGTGATATTCTGGTTTCATATTTCATGCTGATTTTAAAGAGTTTTGCCTACGGTTTCTGTTGTTAAAACAAAACGGCAATTCTACACTCTCAGGTGTGCTCAGAGTACAATGAAAAGGAATTTTTTATCTGGTGCAAAACACACTACAAACATTGACTTCTGCAGGAATAATACATCAAGGACAAGTGTTTCCTAAGCTGCTTCAGTGATTATAGAGCTCACACAGCTCCAATGGAAATGAATAGCAACTGCATGTCTCAATCTTTTAAGTAACTTGGATACTTCATTAGGCTATGAAATATTTTCCCAGTTAAGAGTACTAAGTTGAGAGTAATAAATTGATAACATAATTATGTCTGATGGACAGTGAGAATTCTCAAAGCAGAAGTGTGTGTTTTAAGATACTAAAACTGACCAACAAAGCTCTAAACCCATGAACACAATCAAATTTAAACCCAACTGCATCATTTCTGCACAAACCTAACACTTAACTGTTTTCCCTTTCCACTTACCATTTTGCACCTTTTTCAAACAAAAAAAAAAGGTCTCCTGAAGCATCTAGAGATGCACCAGAGCAACAGCAGTGTGGTGTTCCAGACTGGCCTAAGGAGACTTGGGACCATGCACAGCTGAGACAAAGGCCAAGGCAGATGCAGACCCTTGCTCTGATGCTGAAACAATTAGTGGAGCCAGAGTTGGTTGTTTATATACAATCAGCCGCTGCAGCTTGGAAAAATCCACCTGTTCCAAAACAATCTTTCCCGTTGCCAGAGATGGTTCTAAATATTTTGATTTATATTTATATTCCTATGCTAATTCTCACTGCAGTGAGGAAATACAGAAACAGGAGCTAAAATCTTTAGAGTCACCAAATGGTTCAAAAAAGCAAATGACAAGAACCCAAGTCAGGGGTGGAAGTAAGCATAGAAAACAGTGATTTTTTCAGGTGTGGTTAAAACAAATTACTTGGATATGCTGTATTATGTCCTCACTACCAACATGTCCCTTAGAGGTAAACTAACATGGACATGAACTATAAGGATGTGGATTCATGACAGAGAATGCTCTGAATTGGTAAGAAATTACTGTGATTTGCCAGTAGCTCAACCAGCAAAAGCCAATTCTGTTTCTCACACAGAACATCCAACACTGTGTCAAAATGCTTTGCTTTGGGGGTTTTCTAACTAAAACAAACCAAAGAAAACAACAACAAAAATTTTACAATTTCACACCTACTTTCTCTTTGGTGCTGCTTGAACTGGGCATCAATTACATCAGTGGTCAAACCCAGGCAGCAACTTCACCTGGACACTAGACTCAGTTTCTACAGAAGTCATTTCTAATTTGCAGCAGAAACAATTATAAATTATTTTCAGTTAGATCTTTGCTCTTTTCCCTCAAGACCTGAATTGTAATATTACCAAGTCCTTTGAGGTTCTGTTTTACCATTCTCTGCCAAAGTGACCACAACCTTATGACCAAACCCACATTTTGAACAGTTTTGCCCCAAATACATCCATATGTTAATGTACACTGCAGAGCTCAGATATTTCACAATAACTTAAACATCCTTCTCAGATATTGAAGAGTGTTTGAGGCAATAAACCTGCAGCGTGCTCGCAGCCTTCCCAACACCCACACCACATGCTCCCTCGAGCAGGCAGGTGGCAGTGATGGGAATGAAGATAAGCTGAGGTGACAAAGCAGCGATAGCACATCAATTACTGCCTGTCACTCAGAGCATGAGGACATCTCGGAAGATGAACTGATACTGTTGCATCATTCCATATTAGATCCATCTTCCCTTCATTTCCTCTAAAGGGGATGTTGCCCCCACAATGTTATTTTTTTTTAATATAAGTGAATCCTTGATAAATATTCCGTGACTGCGCGCACAACACCAAGGCATGTCTGGCCACATCTCCCGGATCACACACTGCACAGAGAATCCTGCTGAGGCTTCCAGAAGTAGGTCACATGAGAGTAGTAGGCACGAACACTCCTGTTTGTGTTAGAGAAGGGAGATTCCAGATCCATTTGATTCAGGATCTGTTGGACAAGCTTTGTTTTGGCAACAAAAAGAAGGAACTGTGTACACAGAGTCTGGCAGGGGACTTAATGAATGGGAGAGAAGGAAAAAAGGGCAAGAGAATAAAACACTAGTTTTGCACCTTGTGGCTCCATATATATAGATATAGATAAATTTAATGATGATTTTATATTGATGTGTAATGTTCTCTATATGATTCTATACATTTAAGCACTTGCCTTTGCCATCAAGCTTAGGTTATTGCCGAATTAACAGCAAGAAGTTAAAACAAAATAAACCCAAACACTGAAACTCACGAAGTTGTTACAGAACAGGTTTGTCATCTGTTTACACTCTCAGATGCCATCCTACAAGCAGTGAAAGAATTCAAGTCACCTATGTTCCTGCTGGTTTACAAGTATGTCATTCTTGAGGTTAGTTTTAACATGTTTCTGTGGCATCTTTTTTCCTTATGATTTTATAATTAAATTGTCCAAATGTATTTTTCCCTTTAAGAAAACAAACCATAATGAAATCTTGGCTTTAGCCAACTGGGAAAACACTCAGACTCCCTATATAACTACAGGATAAAAAAAAAAACAAAACCAGTCTGATGGATACATGACAAGTAGCCTTGGAAACTTGCAGCCACTCTTCCTTTTGCTTGGAACAACGAAGACTCCGTGTACAGGACAGTGAGATGAGATGTTCTCAGCCACAGACTGACAAGCAGAGAACAGACCAGATACTAAAACCCTTTAGACAGCAATTCTGCAACAGCCATAATCAAGTTTTGCTTCCATAAAACAAATGGAGGTCAAGAGAATCATGGCTGAGAGATTTTTCCCTGCCTTTTATGGAGGCCAATGCATCCTGGACTTCAAAACCTTCCTCTGGAATCCAGACAGCTATTGCAAATGGCTGTTTTGCAAGAAAAATGCATTTAGTTCGAAGTGCTCTGACCACCACTAGGGCAGGTGGTTGCTGCAGTCACTAATCTGACACACTGGAAGCTTCACCACCCATCTTGCATGTCTTCCTCTTCCTTCAGAGGGACAAGCCTCAAGTGCTCATTATGTCTTCACTGCTTTAGCTTTCAGTAACACTTTTATAACCTATATCACAGCTTGTGTTAATTGGCAATGCAAAAACACCCCAAAACAGCAGCTGATAAAATTCAATCTATCCAAACCCATTTTTATTTGCTACTCAATGACCATTGTCTTGGAATGATACAAAGAGGCAAGGGATAGGAGGAAAACCCTGGAAGCCCTTCCTGCCTTGCATACACTTCACTGCAGGATACCCCTGAGCCCTCTGTGCCCAAAGTGCTTTGTGCTGGGCTGAGAGCAGGAGGACTGGGGGGAACTGAAGAGGGGACCACTCACTACACTCTCTGTCACAGTACAGAGCTGTATAGAAAGCACAGTATAAAAAAAGAGGATATTTTCATATCCCTTGGGACAAAGGGAGCCATCTCCTGCATGCCATAGGAATTCCAATACCTGCAGCTCTGTGTTATTAGTGAGTCATTCCCAAGACTAGAAATAGAAACCTTTTTAAGTGCTTGAACACCATTACCCAACATTACCAAGGAACTGACAGCTCAACACTGCTCATCTCCCAGAAAAAAAACCTCTCCTTTTCCAAATTAAACCAATTATTTCTTCCACAGCACATAACAGTTTTGCTTCATCACTGTGTGTGTGTGCACTTCACCTATTGCTTCTCAGTCATTCAAAATTTATGTAATGGGGGAAAAAAAAGCAGAGATGGAACGTTTATTTTCCTAAACAACGTATTGCAAACAACCTGACATGTCCACTGTAGGAGTGTGCAAACACCTGGGAGCAGTGAGCACTCAGGGCAGTGGAAGAGCCAAGGAGGGAGCCAGTGAAGGTTCCTTACTGAAACAAGTCTCACCAAGGCATGAAACACTTTGGATAATGGATTTAATTGTATTTACAAAGATTTCTGTTATCTCTCTGAATCAAAGCAGCATGTTGATAACATCCGAGGAGCATTCTGGAAGATATCTTAAGTGACATCTTTCTTTCCAGGTATGGAATTTACACCAGCCCCTGCAGCATGGTCTTTAGGGGTTCCTTCCTGCACACTTCACTCCCACAGGTTTCGGCAAGGACGGAAGCACATGGAATATCAGATGGGAAGCACCAAGTAAATCATGGGGTGAAGTGAGCCCAGCTGCTCTGCTGGCCACAGCACAGATGTGTAAACCAGAGCTCTCTCCGACTGCAGCAATTAAGATTTTAAGTTGCTCTCACTATTTAAAGAGACCAAGAACTGAAGAGAGCCCATAATGGCATGTTTGCTTCAGCTCAAAGCATAACATTGATTTCTCAGCTTACAAACCAACTCCTAATCAATTAATCTCTTTAAAATTGGATAAATAACCATTTCTAGTAGTCATCAACTTTCTGTCCAAGAAGTAAATAGAAATAGGAGCTGTTATGAATAGGTGCCTCCTGTTTAACATCCAAACCATCCTGAAAACTGCACTTTCTGTATGAACTATAATATGCAAAATTCCTTTGCATCTAATTTTGTACTTTCCCTCTAGGTAGGTTATAACTGCAAAGCCAAAACTGATTTATTTTAAGTCATCTCCATGTGTTAAAATCTTACCACTGCCCCATATCTTTTCCCAGATAAAGCAAGAAGAAACAGCATTAGGTTTTCTCTCCAGAATTCAAATAGCAGAAGGGAAAATACCTAGTGGAGATGGTTTTTACTGAAGTTAAAAAATACGCTGCCATCAATGAGCTCAAGAACTGAGACAGGACTGTAGGGCTGCTACAACCTCAAACCTGTGCTGAGCCAGGGCAGGAGTTTAGTAAGACAAGACTTCTTCAGCCTAAAATGAATCAAATGATATAGGTGTCTAAGGAATTTAACCCATGGGCCCAGGCGAAGGTTAGTGAAACAGCACAGGAAAACAGTCAAGTGACAAGTCTCAGTTTCCAGTTTCATTGCAGAGGTTGAAGATGGGAAGGAGAAGAGATGTTGGGATGGTGGGAAGGCAAAAGGATGACTCTGGAGGTGGAACAAGTGCTCTGCTGGAAAGCTAAGATGGCTTAGCTAGCCAAGTAAAACCATAGAGCTCCAGATATACAAGTTACTGATACTCATTCACAGAGAACCTCTCGAAAAATAAACTCGTTGGGGATGATGATGACAGCAGACTTGGCTGAAGAAGGGGAAGACACCAAAGCATCAGCACTGCTGAGGAGGGTCAGGGAGCCTCAGCACCCCACACAGTCCCTGGGCTGGAATCACACTTTGGGATCACAGAACTCACATGGACAGAACCACATCCATTCTACCTCCTGCTCAACATGCCCACTCCAAGCATGGGGTTTCCCTCTGCAGCAGCCACAAAGCCAACAAGGCTGAGCTTTGTGACAGAAGTGGGAAAACATGCTGAAAAGCAATGGATGAAACAGAAAAGCAACAGAAACACATTGACATGACTAGTATGTGTTTTGTATGAACAGAAAACTCTAATTTATAATTAGATGTTAGATAGTAAGGAAAAAATACCTCTCCCAGTCTCTAATTGCTGTGCATCACCACCCATTTCGGAGGCCTCATGTAATTAAAGCTGCTGTACTGAGTTTAAGAACTTGCTGTGTAATTAACCAGCCTTGATGAAGTTGTTCTACGGGACACAAATGTTTTGCTTCCAAGCAGACAGATCCTCACAATCTTGCTGGTTTATTCGGAGGAAGGGCTGAAGTTTAACATCTTTGTGTGTTAATTTGAGGACCAGAGTTTACATGTATATGCTAACCAAACCTTTCTGCTTGGCCGAGCACTCCCAATGAACGGGACTGAACTCGTTCCAGGAGTTAAATCTTCCCAACTTAAACGCCTAAATGATTTTGGATTACAACAGCAGAGCCACTGGAGGAGAGGTTTGTCTGCCATTATCCCCAGCACACAGGAATTACATATTTAAGTCCTTGTCAGACTCTGCATTATCTTGTCATTGTTAACACACAACGAGCCTCGATGTTGTGTTTAACAACTGGAACGGTCTCGGAATCCTAGTTCGGAATTGAGGATGAACAAAGGCTCTTCTTGTAGTTGCCCCAAACCAATATCCAGGATTTATTGCCAGAATTAAAACTTAGCCCCTTGAGCTGTGCATGCTTATGCATAAGCGTATTATAGAATGAAGCACGTGCACAGAGAGGCTTACAAACCTGAGTTGTGCCATGTGCTGGTTGATACTGTGTTTATACCCCTATGATCAATGTTTCTAGCCCACTAATCTCCACAGCACCCTCTGAAACAGAAGAGAAGCACCACCAGCCTTAGCTTACAGAAACATTTAATGACTTGCCCCAGGTCACAGGGGGGCTCTGTGGTGATGCTGCAGGGAATGGCTCCTGGGATCTGCGAATTCCCAGCTCAATATTCCGGCCACACTGCCACCCGCCCTCAGCCGTGCTTAATACGACTAAATTACTGATGGCAACAAATAGCAGAATCTGACTTTCAGATGAGCTGATTTGTACAATGAGTCAATCCATAACTTTTGTCTCCTGCAGACACTTAGATAGATGGGCTGGATGCCCAGCATGTTATAATAACCCTGAAAAGCTTTTGGCTCAGCCTGCAAACACATTAGCATTAACTTAAATCTGCTGCTTTGTTTACTATAGGAGATATCTGCTTGAGCTCTGTGCCCAAGTGATACCAATTAAACAGACCCAAATACAGAGCTCAGAGAACAGCAAAAGGCTAAAGCTACCCACAAAGACAAAACGTAGTCAACTTTAGCTGGTCCTTATTCCTCCAAAGCATCGTGGTCTGATAGTCATCTTTTTCTTTTCCAGTCATGGACTTACCATGATTTACATTCAGAACCTTCCCCAAAAAGCGATTCAGAAAGTGTTAGGAATTGGCTCCACTCCCACTGCTTCCGAAACGGATTAACGTGACTCCAGCCCTGGATCCACATGACTACAAATTACAGGGAAGCCACCCTTGATTTGAGCTGCCAGAGAACAGGAAAATCACCTCAAATTCTGCTCTTTCAGCTATTTAAACCCTTTCACTAGAGTCCACAGGGCCACACTGGTACTGGAGTAAATCACTCGGTGGGAGAGGACATCACTCAGTAACAAGAGGCTTTTCTTGTTTCCTTAGAGGTACAAATGTAGCAGGGCGAGGAGGGCTCTAATTAGCCCGGAACACCCAAGTGATAATTTATTGACCATATCAGTGTAGCTTAGTGCACAGACTGAAAAGAGAGCACAAGGATTGTATCCAGACCACTGAAATCCTCCCAGCTTGCCAGGGTAGGAAGACTGATGCAAGCCCAGGAGTAACCTGGCAAAACCATAAGCAATATTTATAGTAAAGCCATAATTGGATTTTAATGGACTTTAGTGATATAGGAGAAAGGTAAGGTATGGGGTTTGTTTTATTTTTAGACATTTAGAATCATGTTCAGGAATGGTTACCAAGACACCGTGCTTGTCACTAATTGCCCAGATGGGCAGCTAGGGAGCTGATCCAAAAACCTATCCAGGTCAGCAGAGTGCTCTTTGTCCATGGCAGTGGCCTTCAGATCAAGCTCTGGAATACCAGTGCTGCCCTGACTAGTCCTGGCTTAGCCTTTAGCTCAAGTGATAATCACCATTGGTAACGCCAACCCTTGCCTGGCTCCACCCTTTTGAAAGCACAGAGATGTGGAAATAAGAATGAAACACGATGCAGAACCAAAGTCAAATAGAAGAGCAAAAGAGCTAATTGAAATGTGTTTTCTCGTTTTTCTGTGCTACCAAGAAAAGTAAAGGTTTCTGAGCGAGAAGTGCAACAGATTCACAAACACATTTTCCAGCAGCTAAAACATCCTACTTTCCAGCAACACCTCCACAGAGATCAAGCCCATTTTGCAGAAAACTTAGCAAAGCAAATAGCAACAGAAGGATTTCACAGACAACCCCATCCATACATAAAGTCACTTGGGGCAGCTTAACCATGCTCTTAGTATGTTTTTTCCCCCTCTTCAACATTGTGCCAGAAAGAAAAATAGACTAAAATAACTGAAGCTAAAATGGGGAAGATGAATTTACATCTCTGGCATCTGTTTTTTTCTCCTCACCTGTACAAAAAGATAGGAAGCCAGGAGCAAAAGCAAAGGCTAAACCAATCTGTGTTTCAAAGAGCTGACACGCCCAAGGGCCTTATTCAACACTGCATGTACAGTCAGAATCCATGTGCTGCTGCCAATGGAGCCCTGAGCCTGGAAATTATTCGGTGGAGCACCACACAGGAACAGCCTCTGCATTCAGCTGTTTAGTATCAGAAATGCTAACCAGTGTTGCTTGATCATGTTATGAGGCAAATTAAATAGGAAGCATGGATTTAACATGCCTGTCTGCTATTCTCGAAGAGAAAGAAAGGGAAGGAAGAAAACCTCAGGAACTGAGGACATTTTTGCTTCCCCTCAGCCTTCATTCATTCAAACAGCAGAAGCAAAAACCCTGACAATCTCCATTAGCAACCCCTTCCCATCACATCCAAGGCAAAATGCTTTTGGACAGCTCTTTACAGAAGATATGGGAATTATTGATGAATCTCACTCTGCCTCTTCCCACTCAGCACGGTGATGATTCTCCCCCAAGGACTGCAGCACGGCAGAGTTTGGCAGAGCTGAGCCGAGCCCCCCTTCCATGCAGCTCTTCCAAAGGTGCAGCAACAGCACCTGTGCCTCCCAGCGCTGCATGGCAGTGGGATGGCATGGAAAATCCTCCCTGCGTGCAGGGATAGAACGGGGGCTCCCTACCCGATCCCCCCGGACTGCCTGACGTGTTGCTTTGGCACAAGGCAGACTTCCTGTTTCTGCTGGAGAAAAATAAATCCCCGTTATCCCTGCCTGATATTCATATTTCAACAGTTCTTACACAGGACAC
>NW_008665241.1:9650-10588 GCF_000695815.1 Acanthisitta chloris | reverse complement strand
CCACTCCTCACTAGCCTCCCCATGGACAATGAGCTGCTAACCACAACCCTCTGTGTATGACCAGCCAGTTCTTTATCCATCAAGTGGTCCACACATCAAATCCACATTTCTCTGATTTAGAGGCAAGGATGTCATGTGGGACAGTGTCAAACACCTTGCGTAAATCCAGGTAGATGATATCGGTTGCTCTCTCCCTATCTACAAATTCTGTGGCCCTATCACAGAAGACCACCAAATTCATCAGGAATGACTTGCCCCTGATAAAACCCTGTTGGTTATTACCAATCTTCTCTTAGCTTTTGATGTACCTAAGCATAGCTTCCGGGAGAATCTGCTCCATGATCCTGCCAGGCACAGACATGAGACTGACTTGTCTATAGTTCCTGGTTCTTCTGCTTTCCCTTCTTTGAAAATGGGGATTATGTTTCCCTTTTTCCAGTCGCTGGGGACTCCACCTGACTGCCAGGATTGCTGGAAATTTATCCACAGTGGCTTAGCAACTTCATCAACCAATTCCCTTAGGATCCGAGGATGAATCTCAACAGGACCCATGCACAAAGTGCAGGGCAGGGTGCTACACTTTGACCATACCAATCCCATGCAGTGCTCCAGGCTGGGCACAGAGTGGCTGGAGAGCACCAGGCAGAAAGGGACCTGGGAGTTTAGAGAGAAAGGAATCTGAACATAAGCTGGCAGTGTGCTCAGGTGGCCAAGAAGGCCAATGGCATCCTGGCTTGGATCAGGAACAGTGTGGTCAGCAGGACCAGGGAGGTGATTCTGCCCCTGGACTTGGCACTGGAGAGGCCACACCTTGAGTAATGTGTGCAGTTCTGGGCCCCTCAGTTCAGGAGGGACATTGAGGTGCTGAAGTAGGTCCACAGAAGATCAACAAGGCTGGTGAAGGGAGTGGAGCACAACTGCAAGGAGGCGAGGCTGAG
>NW_008665241.1:3804-9545 GCF_000695815.1 Acanthisitta chloris | reverse complement strand
GTAGGACAAGAGGGCACAGACTGAAGCACTGCCAGGAGAGGCTTATGTTCGATATCAGGAAGAGATTTTTTGTGGGAGAGTGATCAGGCATTGGAATGTGCTGCCCAGGGAGGTGGTGGATTCACCATCCCTGGAGGTTTTCAAGACAAGACTGGATGTGGCACTCAGTGCCATGCTCTAGTAACCACAGTGGGGTTGCACTCAGTGATCTTTGAGGTCTTTTCCAACCCAGTTGATTCTATGATTCTATGATTCTATGATTCTATATAATTTATGCACATTCAGGTTCCTAATATGGTCTCAAACCAATCTCCACAGTCTTGGAAAACGTTTTGGTGACAAGTGGCCCAGAAACATCCACACTACTATGTGAGGACCTTTTCTAGAGCAGTCACCTAAAGGTGTTTTCCATCTGCATTCTGCTGTAGAGTGGTTTCAGACAAAGACTATGATTCTATGATTCTATATAATTTATGCACATTCAGGTTCCTAATATGGTCTCAAACCAATCTCCACAGTCTTGGAAAACGTTTTGGTGACAAGTGGCCCAGAAACATCCACACTACTATGTGAGGACCTTTTCTAGAGCAGTCACCTAAAGGTGTTTTCCATCTGCATTCTGCTGTAGAGTGGTTTCAGACAAAGATGGATGCATGTCTTCACTCAGTGATCTTTGAGGTCTTTTCCAACCCAGTTGATTCTATGATTCTATGATTCTATGATTCTATATAATTTATGCACATTCAGGTTCCTAATATGGTCTCAAACCAATCTCCACAGTCTTGGAAAACGTTTTGGTGACAAGTGGCCCAGAAACATCCACACTACTATGTGAGGACCTTTTCTAGAGCAGTCACCTAAAGGTGTTTTCCATCTGCATTCTGCTGTAGAGTGGTTTCAGACAAAGATGGATATTTTGCATGTCTTCATTGTCCTCTTTGTATTCAGGGATACTTTATGTCCAACTGCAACTCTACATTGAAACGTTCACAATTTTATTTTCATGTCAGACTTTGTCTCTTCTATTATGAGTTGCACAAGACTCAGTAACTAAAACATCTCTATGTTATCAACACCATTTCAGCACAAATCCAAAACACAACCCTATACTAGCCACTATGAAGGAAGTTAACTCTATGCCCAACACAAGGACACTGCTTAATGTTTTCTTGCTCTTTAAATGTCTTAGGGGTTCTCCTGCTCTGCCTCAGCTCAGTCTCATCACTTGTCTTCTTGTCTGTGGCACTTACAAAAGCCTACATCTTTCTTAGAGATAAGTTGCTAAGACTTTGACTCATCAAGCAGGTCCTTCTCCTTTGCTGTCCACCATCTGACAATATTAATTTATTTCTTTTGCTTTACACTAAGTGTCCATTTTTTCCCCAATTCTTCCTGTACAAATAATAGATTGCATTGCATCTGGCATGTTGATTTGATCTACAGTGGGAAAACCAAGCCATTAATGCTGCTTTTCTGTTCCTTCTCTCAGGCCTCCCATGCTTCTTTGGCCAGATGTTTTTTTTCTTGGAGCTCTTTCTAAGGGTTTCTGTTTCATTTTCCGTACAGCTATTTAATTGGCTTTCTACTGACTGTCTGTTTTATCACTTCTACTGTGCTTTACAAACACCCTGCTAATTCTTACATTCTCTTTTGAATGAGACATTACTCCCATTTCCAGGGAAAATGAAGTAAGGAGGTTGTGAAGTACATAGAAAGCACTCTGCCTGCACCAGACCACAAAACCAAAGTATGGTCTCTTATTATTACCATAACCAGCACTTTGTCTCAGTCCCTCATTCCCAAATTGCTCCTGAGTATCATGGGTACAAAGACTTCAGTGCCTATATACTGTGGCAGTAGAAGAGTACCGTCACAAAATCTCTGTGGCTTTCAGAGTTTTCGTGAGATAAATTGAAGTAAGAAATTAGTTTTCTAAATTGACATATGGTTTCAAAGACTAAAAAAACGAGTAGAAGAACCTGAAATTCCATAGCAGTCCTTGCCTTCTCAGCTTCAAATGCATCTGCTCTTCTCTCTGTCACAAAGCTATTACCATGCACATTATTCCAAAGGCCCTTAAAGGTATTTCATGTTGACAGTTTTTGTGGGAATAAGTCATAATTCCATTTGGCCCTAAGGAATGTCCCCGGTATATAATTTAGGATAGTGTTGGTCTATGCTGAAAAAGAGACACCTTGGTTATCATATTCCAATAATTTCTGCAGCAAAAGGCCTCTTGCAAATTCCTACCAATAATTTGACTGTATAGCAGTCTCTGTACATTTACTTAATGTAAATGTTCAGTCCTGTAAAGTCATTGCTTTGGGGTCTGCTTGTAATCATTACACTACTGAAGCTCCATATGCTCAGGGTGCTCCAAGATAGAGTGATGTTTGCCTAGACTGCTAATGTCTTGAAATTGGTACCAACGGCACAGACAAAACCTGTTCAGCTAGGTCAATCACCAAATGCCTTTGCTATGGTTCAAGAATCTAAACCTTCATTTCCTCATAAATATTATGGTTTTCCACACTCTATTTTATGTAAATTTAGAGTAAAAATTCTCCCAATTACTTGAAAATGTGGTTGACTGTACTAGTTCTTAAGGGCTACACTGCCTAGGTAATTGGTGCTGATGAGTCAAAGCTGTTTGATTGGGCTGTGTAAGGTGGCTTTGCATGTGGGACAGCTGGCTCCAGCAGGGAGGGCACTAGGATGATCATGGTACCTGGAGATGTGATGGTTTCATCAGCATCATCTCATGGTGAGACACATTGCCTAGAAGACAGTAGCAAGGCATCTCTCTTCCCAGATCCTTCACAGTATATCCTCTCGCAAGCTCATATGAAAAAGGGACCATAAAAGTTCTTCCCATACTTTCTTTCCTTCACCGTATTCACCCAAAATCTGATGAACACGTTGGAATCCACAGCACTATCCATTAATGAATAACTCTATGACTGGAGCACATGTGCCAAAGTATCACCAGACACCAAAATACACAGTGTTCAAAGCTCTAATTAAAGACCAATATACACAATAAATACTTAAGCTGCTTGCTTTTTTCTTCTGAAAGGTAGCTGAAGTGAGGGTATTCTGTATTTGTACAAAGCACCTCTCACAATCAGTATTCCTCTTAACTGAATGTTCTAGTTGTGATTTTAGTTATTATTTATTATTCATAAAAAGCATCTCTCAAACAAACAGAAGGATAGTTCCTCACGTCAGGAATTCACAATCTAAATAATGAATTGCACTTTCTGCATCTTCAAGAAGAAAGTTCCCCTTGGAGCAGGTCTATTGGTTAAATCACTTCTGTACCCCCTCATGCCAAGTCTGAACCTGGTTGTGGTCAGATAAGTGCTTTGTCATATAGCCATGAACAGATTTCTACATCTGTAACTGTCTGCAGACCCTGACCCAGGGGTTGGTGAAATCACTGCATTCCAAACAAGTTTTTAGTTTATTTCTCTTCAAGGGTTTAACACACTTGTCATCTCAGATATTAATCACTGCCACCATTTGGTCAACATGATGTCATTTGGACCAGAATCTGATCTATTGCGCTGCAAAGTCTCCAGAGTAATTCTAAATGAGCATGAAGTGTCTTGGAATTGAGCCAAAGCATGTGTATGTAATCATATTTATATATACTCTGATCAAGCTTTAAAATCATATTCAAATTCCATCCTCCTGCTTGTATGCTTAATGTGACCTGTAGACACATCATGTTCTTAGAATTTCATTTCGGGTTTTGCTTTGATCTGTACATTCCTTTTCCTGCAAGTTACATCAAAGCCTACAGGATCAGAAACAAATCTGGGGGGGAAAAAAAGGAAGAGAAAAAAAAAAATTGAGCTTTTTTTTGCTAAGTCTTTTTTCCGTTGTTACTAATACATTGAAGAGGGTTTATGCATGCACAAACAGCATATAGTTCCAACTTACTCAGAATTGATTGTGGATGGAATCTGGATCATGAAGCTCAGGAAAAGAGCAACACATAAGGCCTCCTCTTATTTTATGGGTAACGTTGCACTTTCTGTCAACTCCAAGAGAAAACAAATACTATTTTCTGTAAAAATCATAATGGACTGGAAAAACAATGGAGGGATGAGCAGGAAACCAAACAAATTCCACCAAGTGGATGTTGATTTTACCTCCCTCTGAACAGTTTCCACAAAATAAGTAACAGAACCATGTTACAGCAAGTAGCTGGAACTTCTTAGACCTAGATATAATCAAGTTTGTGTCATGCTATTTCTAACCTACAAACACAAATTAAAATGAATGAGAACATGCAATCATTTGGAGAAACAGGTTTGTTATTCTTTTCTAGCAACACTTTCAATCTATGCCCTGTAGACCCTGTGGAGTTATGGACTACTTCTACAGTCCCCAAGAAAAGGAGTAAGGATGTCATCTCTGCAGTCAATACATTTATATCCTCTCAACATCCTCCGGAAAATTTTTAGGGATCCTGAAACTGCACCCAGTGGAACCATAATTCTTTGTTTTATGCTGCTTCAGAATTAAAGTATCTCATATGAGGCATGAGAAATAAATAGTGAAATCATTCAAAAGTTGAGTTTTGGATTGCTGGAGGTCTCCTTTTTAAGGGACAACACTCTGATTGGCATATTCAGCCCAAGGGCAGGTTTGTACAGTGGCAAAAAAACAGCAAAGTCCCCATGTAAACCCTGTGCACTGCCTCTCTACTTGCAGGCACTGGGATGCATACTCCCCTGCACAAAGTGCCTGGCCCTCTACCAGCAGCCAGAGTGAGGTTCAGGGACTTTGGTGGGTCCCTGGCTCCTTTCTCAGGGCTCCACATCTCTTTTGGAGCCAACTCTGCTGTGGCTTCATCTGAGCTCCTGTATCCTTCCCTCACCAGCAGCACACAGGACACTAGAAGGTTTCAGACTGTTGGACATTGAACTGGGAGTTACCACACTAAGGTGACAGTAGGTGAGCTGGGTTTCAGGTCTCTGTTTAGATGTGTGGCACAGGGACACCAGCTGTGAAGGAGAAACCCTCTCGTAGTGAGAGTGACTGCAGCATATGATTTTTGCATTTCACTTTAGCTGGGAGTTGTGTGGTCTGGCCAAATGTCAGAGCAGTGACTGTGTAAACAAATGTGCAGATGATTTTTTTCCTCTTACACAGCAGAGCTGTAACAGCTGTCTTCATGTTTGCTCAGTATGTATATGACTGTGTTGCAGTGACTAGAAAGTTTGGGAGGTTGGTTCCAGTTTTGTTTTTCTTTCCAGGGTTTTTTTTAATAGGGAAAAAAAATGACAGTGTGTCACTGTTAAATTTTTTATAAGCTTCTTGAAGCACATCATCAGATTTCTAAGAATAGAGCATTATTAGAGTCTGCACACTTTTCCAAAACATGGGAGTGTTTCCCAGTGTCATAGTGGGGATCAGTTGCTGGAAAATGTGATTCTTTTAGAGTAATCTCTTTTTATATATGAAAAGAGAATATTCTGTTTTGCACAGAAGGATCTATGTAAAGCTTGGACACTGATGCTACAACTTCATGGATACTATTATTCAATTATTTTCTTGTTATACTCTTTTATATCCTCTTGATCATAAAAGGGTGTCATGGTTTAATCCTAGCCAACAGCCAAGAACCAGGATGCAGCCTCTCACACACTCTCCCAACAACAGGATGAGGAAGAGAATCAGAAGGGTAAAAGCTAGAAAAACTCATGGGTTGAGATAAAGACAGTTTAAGA
>NW_008665241.1:0-3348 GCF_000695815.1 Acanthisitta chloris | reverse complement strand
AAGAGAAACCCACATCACTCACATTCTGACACAGAAAAGTATTAAGCGATATGCTCCTTCCCAAAAGTCTCATTTTTATAAGTATATGATAATTAGTATCTATATCATAATATGTAATTATTAATATATACTTAAAATACAATAACCAGCATGTGTTCCTAGAGTGCCTCTTTAAAATAGAAGTTCTGTTATTCTGATAATTTTAGCATAGTTTTTAGAATTATAGTCACTGTGAATCTCTAATTATGTGTCTGGAGAATTTGTCCAAGCTATTTTTATTCAAAAGCAAAAAAGAAAAAAATCATTACGAATTATTACTTGAAAGAAAATTCTGTGAGCATTTAAAATAATATCACATTACTGTTGGCTACACAATAAGTGGATGACATAGAAGCAGTAATATCAGCTTCTTGTATTCATTCCAAGACCTGGAAGCACTGATGGGTTTTGGCCTCACATTGTACATAACATGAGCACCTCTGAAGAATGAATGTTCATAATCTATTCTAATCTAATGGAGGGGAACTTAATACAGATTTTTTCAGAAATACTGAATTTAAACAAACATATGTCAGAGCAATAACTGTTTCCTTTGAGTACTATGCACAGGGGAAAATGTCTAATATTATGTAAGATCCATTAGATCCCGTTATAGAGGTTACTTTATTAACTTCTATTATTTAAAAAGTGATATATTTATTATTCTGTGGGGAAAAAAAGGTGGAAAGCCAAAAAATGTTTCACTTAGTGGAGGGAAAATCCTTTTTTTCTATTTATATGTGCAGTGAAAACACGCAATATTTTGAAGGTATCTGATGAAAAATAACGGTTGCAAAAATAACAAGAGAATTTACTAGAATGTGGAGATTAATTTCTTTAAAGGGTAGTTTCACTAATCGAGTTCAGACAGTGGTCTACGACGGGAAAATCATTACTAGTGAGTTATTCCATATATTTCAGAAAATCTGGCTAAGATAATTACCCTTAGCAGACCATCACACAGCACTACCTAGGACTGGTTTGAGTTTTGGAAACCATTTTTTAATTTATTTTTTGTTTTCAGAGTTTAGGCTTCCAATAGACGTGATTTGTGTTGCCTGTAAGAATGTTTCACAGCACTTCCAAACCTAAATTTCCAATAAATCTTTTTATATGTGAATCTTTTTTTAGGCTATGAAGTCTGTTACAGGGTCTGGTTAACCCACTAAATACTAATCTGCAGAGAAAATACTTCCTCCAGTTACCCATGCTACAGTTTTTATCTGGTAAGTATAGTTACATCTCCACAGACTCCACCTTCTGTGCTTCTTACATAGAGCTTGTCCAGAAGACTTACTAGTCTTGAGAAGACACTGTGATTTTCCAGTATCCATTGACAGAATGAGTTAAACCACTTAAGGGAACCCTTGGTAAAGCATAAACATGACCACAAGAGAAGCCAGAGCAGAGAAACTCCTCAACTATGCCAATTCTGGTCTATTTTCCTTAGCAAGGAGCCAGACTGAGCCTTAAAGTTTTGCAAGCCAGTCAGGAGCTATGCTGCACCTTTGCATGGTGAGGATGACCAAGACAAGATGAGCAGGATTCTGCACAATGATGTTCAGCTGATTTGGAAGCATTCCCAGTGGATGATATGCAAGGTAAAACAGGGAACTCAGAATCCCAGCCACCTGCTGACAGATTTAAAAGAGCTGTGGCCTTGAAACTGGTGGCCTAGTTATGCTCCTGTCTGCCTATTTTTGTTATGCACAGGACTATGGGATTGTGTCATTTCTATTAGGATCCATTGTCTAACGTGTTGTGCTGGTAAGGCCCAAGACATGACTGGTTGGGTGCTAGGCTGTGCATCTGCTTCTATGCTGAATTCAGCCCAAGCTGAACGTAACACAGTCATCACTGGGGCACTGGTGCACAGTACCAATAAAACTCCCACTGATCTTCACATTTCACCTATTTCCGTTGTCCAAATACTGAAAACATAGGCTCTTTATAGGGCTTAACAATGCAGAGGAACGGAGCCACTGGAAGATGCAGGGTTAATGGAACTATGAAGACAGCTCAATAGCAGCTTTGTCAGGCCTGCTACAGCTTCTGCTCTTCAGCAGGGGAAGATCTTTCATGATGAAAGCACGTCATTTTGCCCTCCTAGTGTAGTCAGCTTAGTACAGTTTCTTTCATAACACTCCAACGATTTACAGCAGTAGCAGCCTTGCCTATGACTGGACTAAATCCAGAACACAGCTCTGTGACAGTAGCCAAATTCCACATACCAGTTAGAAAATTCACACAACATAGAGATCATCCAAGTGCTTGAGTGTTCTGATACTGACAAATATATTCAGTTATTCCATTTTAATTTGCACTGAAGTCTTGGCAGAGCTCGAAATATATTCACTTCCAGACTCCCAGTCGCTACAGCCTGGGGTAGGCAGAAGATAAGGCTCCCTTCACATGATACCTTTCAACACCATCTGTATTTTAATTTGGGTTGTTAGAATCTAACTTGACTACAGTTTGAGAATAGCCTATTGTTTTTAAGTTTTAATTGGTTATTTATTATGTCAGGAATAGGACAGATTTTCTGCTCTTATGTCACTGCTTTCATAAATTTAGAAGAATGCTGCTGTTGCAAAGATAATCTTCATCAGAATTTCTTTTCACACAAAAGCCAAAGCAAATTCATTGATTTCCTGCCAATTTCCTTACACTAGAAGCATGAGGTATGTCTTGTGAAGTGCTCATGTCTTGCAATTACAGGGAAATCTGAGGCTGTCATACACAGCAGTTGTTCTGCAGGAGGACTTGCAGTAGCTGTTCAAGACCTGCATGTTCAATTTTCATTACTAAGAAGGGCTTTTTTAGTATTTTCCTGTCTTTTTGCCCATGCAGTGCAACCTCTGATTGAGTGTGCAAAGTGCTATTCATTTCAAACCAGCTCTGTGCATCAGGCTATTTTTAAAAAGAAAAAGAAAATGTTTTAGTCAAACCATTGTACTACAACAGCTGATGCATAGACTTCATTATACTGTTGCTCTTGTTAAGACCAAAGGAGACAATGCTGCTGTGGAGTGGTGTAATTGGGAGCCAATGTATTTAAAGATTAGCTCAGATGAAACCATTTAATTAAGCAGTCAACACAAACACAGCCAAAGTATCTTGGCGGTTTTTTTAAAACTACATACCTAAAGGACACTGCCCACTTACAAGTCTCAGTTAAGAAGAACCCTGTGTGGTACAGTGCCACAGGAGCCACATGTTAAGACCCATTACATTACAAAAAATATCGGCAATATGATACAGAGTTCCATATATAGTTACACAGCATTTATATATATATATATTTCCATA
>NW_008665240.1:70287-85564 GCF_000695815.1 Acanthisitta chloris | reverse complement strand
TGGAGTAACATGGCAAGGAAGCTGCAGTTCTATGGCCATGGGGAAAAAGCGTGAAAGAATGATGGATTGTGGCACAAAGACTTTGAAAGAAGAGCTTGATAGAGATATCACACTGTCTTCCACAGCAGCCACTTGGCATGAGAAGCAGCTCTGAGGCAGGGAACAAGAGCTTGGGCACTCAGCTGGTGCTCTGCATGGGACAGCCAGTGCCCAAACCCAAGTCCTGAACATGGCCCATGGCCCCAGGGGACATTTAGTTGCCCCTGATCTTAGGGAAAACCTGACTCCAGAGCATGCCAAGGAAGGGGTAAACTAAAACCATAGGTCTTATTCCTACACACCCCCTCAACTACCTTGGGCAAACTGCTCAGGCTGTCTTAGCAGCAAAATAGCATTAACAGCACTGTCCTACTTTGCAATGATGTTTTGAAGGCAAATTTGTGTTTCCCTGGGGAGAGGGACTAGTGGAAAACCTGTTCACCAACCAAAACAGGGCTTAGCCACCCGGTTTGTAAATGACATGCTAAGGAGCCTGAAACGGCCGCCGTCTCCTGGGAGAGCTTGCTTTTCCTCCTGCTTTCTTTTCCTCACAGAGGAAAAAACCATCCAGATAAATTCACGGACATAAAATCAAAAGATCTTTGGTAACCTCTTCGACTATTAAAGTAAAATAATGATAATAATGAGCACTGCAGTTTCACTCATCTCAGAAGATAAAATAAAAAAAAGAAAGAAAAGTCAGGCCAATTTCTCTTTGCTTGCCAGCAGATAAGAGCCTGACCCAGATTGGCAGAGCTCAGCTTCCTCCAAAGCTTTGATTCTCTTGGGGGAGGCTTAGTTCTGGCTGTTGGACCCCAAACCCCAAGGTTTCAAACTACAAGTAGAGCTGCCAGTCCCATTGGGCTGGGGGTGGAGGGGGAGGAAAGCTGATGGGAAACTCCTAGCTCTGCTCTCCTGCTTTCGATGCAGCAGAATTTTCCTGCCCATCAGGCTCACAAGGAGAGCTGCTGGTTCCTGAACACATAATCTGACAGTTTATACAGGTGACTAAATAAAAGGGAGGAAAAAAACATTCCCTTTTCCAAGTTGTGAATGTGGAGCCCTTGGGAATTGCAGCCCAGGGTATAGAGAAATAGCAAATAAATGCAGTGGGTAGAGCAATGTTTGTGCTGTCCCTCCTGCATGCATGAGGCCTTTACATTACTTGTATCTAGAAGTCATCTCTGACAAGCCTTATAGTTTAGTATTTTAAAAAGTTCCTTTTGTCACTTTTCCCCTTCTTTTTTGCATACCTGTGAAATGGCAAGTTAGATGGAATGGGCTAAAATAATGCAATCTGATTGAATAATGAATAAAGATTAATGAATTTTTGCTAACGTAAATGATTACATGATAATTGCTTTAATAATATAAAATTATTTTCTGCTGCAAACTATGATTAATGATACCAACCAAGCATTTGAATCGTGTGCCTTGTTTTTTTGTAAGTTCACTGATTAAATAACTAATATAATAGTTTACTCTTAATTTTTCTATAAGCAGTGATCAGCAGCTAATTGATTGGGACACCAGGGTTGAGTGAACCTAAAGTTCCATGTATCAAAACTCGTACTCATCTCTTGACTCCTCACCAATAAAATTAAAAGGAGCAATAGCTTCTTTTCCACGTTACAAACTTGTTCATTAGTTATGTTTTCAGGGTGGTGGGTTGGTGGTGTGATGTGTAATGGTCCTCACAGAGCCTGGGGCCACTTGCTGGGAGCAGAGCAGAGATCTCATTTTCGGGCGAGATGGAGACAGACTGAGCAGCATCCCATCTCAAAGCCTGGGGGCCAAGGAGGGAAAGAAGAAAAAGGGATATTTCCATCCATTTTGGGGTGAAACAATCGTGTTTTGTAGATGCTTCATGCTCACTAGACCCACCAGGACAAGGGACCTTCACCACTCCAATTTTCACCCCACTTTTGCCAACCGTTTTGACATCTCTGAACTCTTTGTGTCTTTGGCGACAGAGATAAATCAGCTGTGGCCTCTTTGCCTTTGCAGGGTGTTAATGAAGCGTTTAATCATTTGGTGTTTCTTTTGCTTTGCCTTCTTTTTATTTTAGTTTGCAGGAATCAGAGAAACACTCAAGCATGGAAAAAGGCAGCTATTGAATGTCTGTATCTGCTATTTGCCCCCATGATGGGGAATTAATTGCCTTTTGATTAATGAGCCCTTCAGAGCTGGGACTGAGGGAAAGGAGGAGAAAGGAGGGGGAATAAAATCAGCTGTTCTGCTCTAACCTTGATGACTTCTGGGATGCCAAGAAGGGGTTAAAGAGCCAAATGCCAATGGTGCCTTGGGGTGATGTTGATGGTGGGAAGGCAGAAGGAGAAATCTTAGTCTTGGCATGTGTCAGAGGAGAGAGAGAGAAATTCAAGCAGCAGTTTAATTCTATGAGTGCTTTCACGCCCCTTGAATGGAGAAGGGGAAAATTATTTAATTAAAAATATATTTACTTTTAATGCAACCATCAATATTTCCATCCGTGCTGATTGTTAAGAGGGTTTGTGTGTTTGCATATTTAAACACTTCTAAGCTCTGCCTCTCACTTACTCCTTCTCCATCAGCTGCTGCTTGTGCACACTCACCCAGATCCCCATGCACACTCATCCAGTCCCTCATGTGCACTCATCCAGCTCCTCATGACTTCCCAGGTTTGGGGGTTGGTAATTCCTGAAAAGCCCTCCAGAATCAGCTCTGGTAGCTCTGGAGTTGAAGTCCCCCATTGGTGTTTTGCTGTGCAACCTTGCTGGGTTTATTTTGGAGGTACCAACCAACAGCAGGACCCACAGTGAACCCCAGACTCAGTCCCTGCTGTGCTCATGGGCTCATTGGGCTGTCTGCAGCAGAAGGGGTTGTGGGGCTGGCTGGGCCCTCTGTCCTGCCAAGTGAAGATGTTCAGGTGCAGGGTAAGCAGATAGGCATGAGCATCCCCTAAACACAGGAGCTAGGAGCTGCCCCTGCTGCTGCTTCCTAGATAACTGAGTCAATTGAAAATGGCAGGATTCAGGGATTTTGGCAACAGCATGCCAAGAGTTGTACAGTAAAGCTCCAGCAGCCCTTCTGATCTGTATTCCTTCCCAGTGTCCAAATGCTTCCCAGTTACCCATTTGCCTTTCTTGTTCCTACACTACACAGATGGATTTAAAGGATTTCTCCACAATAGCCTTTAAATCTCCTTGCTGGGTGCTGCTGAATGGCAGCACAGTTTGAGGCGGCGCCGCTGTCGGGGTCCTCCCGCATTGCTGACCACACAAGGGCAGCAGCTTTGTGTGAAATACAGCTGGAGGAAGGTGTGCTGGGGAAGTAAAAAGTTTGTCTTTTTACTTGAAACAAATTGCCTTTGTCAGTTTGACCTTGAAGCTCAGCTACCAGGCCATTAGGAATGGCAGTGCTCTCTTGGTTATCATCCTTCTTCCTCCCTCCAAAGAAGCTCTTGTCTTCCAACACTGGCAGTGTCATTCCTTATTTCTAAGGCTTGGGCTGTATTGGCTTGGTTGATCTTATTTGGTGTTTATTTGTTGGGGATTAATATTTTCAAGACCATGAGGAACATGCCCAACCGTCCAACTGAGTAGGTTGGTCTGATGGTTTTCAGCCCCATCCTTCCTTTTCTATGGTTGTCACAGTCTGGGATGAGGGGCTGGGTGGAAATCAGAGCTCTGGCTCTGCAGGACCCATGCAGGCACTGCCAGCAGGCTCCGAGCTCCCGTCCCTGCCGGTGCCGCAGAGCCGAAGGCAAAGCAGCAGCTTTGCCTCTCTTTATTGATGCAGCTCACGACTTCATTTCCGCTCTCATATTTCAAGTGGAAAATTTGGTGAAAACAAAAAATTAGCAGGACATTCTTAGGAGAGTAGCAACAAGCAGTACAATCTATTAGCAACAGCCTTTTTTGTGCATGCACAGTTATTGCTTGGCATATGTTTACAGCAGAGCTGCTAAAGGATAGAGCCGTCACTGAGAGCTGAGAGACTGTGAATCTTCCTTCTCCTGGCAGGTTTCTGGTTGCAGCCCATCGGACTGGTCCCATCACTCCATGTCTCCCTGGAGGAGAAGGTTGCTCTGGAGCCTCCGGTGAGACACAAATGCAATTTGCTGATTTTCCTGAAAATGGTGTTGAAATGTTATTAATCCCTGGCTCCACATGAAAGATCAAAGAGCCAGGGAGGCAGTGTCGGGCTTGGAATGGAAATCATGCTCTGCAGAAAGGAGAAAGAGAATTGGAAACTTCCTGGTGGAAATACCCATGTATTTAAACCAAAGCCAGCGGCAGCCAAAGTTGCCTTTGCTGGACCCAAACCATTGAACAGAAACGAGGACAGAGAGCCCCAGAGGGCTCCTGATTTCATTCCCTGTCCAGAGAAGGCTCTTTGTGAGCCATTTCTAAGACAATGCTGCAGTCAACCCTTTGCCTTTTATTGCCACAGTCTGTTCCACTTGTCATCACATACAGCCCTGGATCTTTTTCTGCCGAGCTGCTGCCCAGCCCGTTGTAGCCCATCTGGTGTTTGTGTGAGCGACTTGCCACCGAGCTGTGTGCTGGGCCTCTCTGGATTTCATCGGCTTTATAGGATGTCTCAGGCCCTTCCTCCACTTTCCCATCACTGGGTCTCAACTCTGGTCTGATTTTGGCTTCATGTCCTCCAAAGTGCCAGTAGCCTTTCCTGGGGTGAGCCCTCTGCAGATCTAATAAACATCTCCCCTCTTCCATCATCCGTGAGGTTAATTGAAATATCAAATCGTACCAGACCAAGAGAGACTCCTGTTAGACACATCCCTCCTTTCTGGCAGGGAACCATTGATAATCCCTCTCTAGGTACAGCCAAATTGCGACATAAAGCTGTTTCCCAGTGCGCTGATGAGAATGTCATGGGGGACAGCTAGAAAAGCCTTCCTGAAGTAAAGACAGATGACATCTCCTGCATCTTCCCCCAGCAGCAGCCCTGCCACCCTGCCACTGGAGGAAATTAGATTGGTTTGACCCAATTTGGTCTTTACAAATTCATGTTGGCTGTTAGTCGTTTTGCTCTGTTCTTCCAGGTGCTTGCACAGGCTTTGTTTGCTCTCAGTACACTGCCGAAAGTTGGAGGTAAACTCCCTCTCCTCCCTCCCCTTTTCCACAGGCAGGTGTTGCATCTGCCCTTTCCTACATTTTTGCATCGTCATCTTTTCAAACACTGCTACGTTGGCTCCAAAATCATGTTCTGTGGTTCTCAATCCACCCAGGGATGGAGCTGGCACAGTGCAGCCAATTGGAAAACGCCAAACTCCTCTGTCCCTTCCCAGCCTGATACTCCTCAGTGTTAATTGTGTCGGACACCAACTCACAGTTGATCTGTTTAGTAAAGACTAAACTGAAAGAGGCTTTAGCCGTCTCAGCATTGCCTGTGATAGCTTTCCCTCTTCAGCCACTCTGACATTTTCAAATGGGATTTTTATTTTTTTGTAAATTCAAAGTGACTTTTTCAGCTGTTTTAAAATGTAAATCAATTTCTGCTAAAAAATTGAAGTGTTTTAATAACATGACTGCAAAGGTTGAAAAATAATGCTTTGAAATAGCTGAAGGAACATGTTTCTTGCTATATGTGATCAGTTCTCTTTGGAATAATTATTAATGGTGGGGGCAGAAATCGAGGGTGTTTGAAAGGGAACAGGGACACAACGCCCCAGATTCTCATCCTTTTGTTGCTCAGTAATCAAAAACACCATACTCACCCTGCCATGTGTTGGCTCAAGCAGAGCATTCAGTACTGCAGCTATTTCCCTGTAAGATTTCTCTGGGCCAGAAAACTCTGGATTCTCACGCAACTCCATCTGTATCGACAGCAATCCGTGCCACCAGCCCGAATCCGCAACAGGGAAAATTGGATGGGTATTGAGCAGAAATGTGTCTTGTCCCACGCACAGCAGCTGAAAGCTAGTTTTAAATGCAAATAGGATGGGGAAGACTATGGAAATTCGATAGTGAGTGTTCTTTAAGTTTCTTTCCATACCGCATGGATCATTAGGTAGAGCTCTGGCTGCTCAGAGACCTCTGGCATGGAACAGAAATACAAAATCACACCTGCATCGCTCAAGTGGAAGTCAATGTCATCATGTGTGGTTCTACATGAACTTACTTACCTGTTTCCACTCCATCTTAGAGCAAAGTGGTATTTCTTCTCCCCTGATCCTATTAGAAGACCATTCCAGGAACCCACTGCTCTGGTTCAAACCTTCTCCTGACTTCCAGTGGGAATTGATTTGTGGCCTAGCTCCTGTTATGCAAACATTGTCCTTTAACTTAAGTAGCTCTTCCTTCCTTGTGTCTGGGTGATGGATTGAGCAAGAGTGTGTTTGCCATTTCAGCTGTCTCCCACAACAGCTGCTGCTTCAAGGGAGAGAAGGATGGTGGTTATCTGTATAAACAGCTTTCTTTACAAAGTGATTATTTTCAAAAAGCAATGATCAGCTTTCTAAAATCAACACTTAAGCACTTTTAGTGGATTGGAGATTTTCATTGGAGAACTGAGTCAGGGGGTTCAGTGCAAATAATATGATAACTTTTCTTCCAGAAGTTAACATTTCCATTCTTTTCCTCTACTTTTGGCTGACAAACCACCTGAAACAGAAAAAAGAATTGTTTCATAGGATAAATCTCCAGCAGTGCAGCCTAGCTGGAATAAAAAACTGAGATTCAGGGTCCTGGGGTCAATTCCTGCATCTACCACTGCTGATTGATGGATGACTTCGAGTGAGCTATTTCCCACCTGTAATGCAGGGAAAGGGAATTCACACATTTTGGGGGAAAAGGGGCTAAAAGAGGCTGTAGGGTTGCTTGAGCAGCCATCAGAGAGGTAAAGAGATGGGAATGACAGCCACGAGGAGTCCCATGCAGAGGAGAAGGACAAAGAAAAGGAAAGCCCCAGTGCTGCTCAGGGCAGGAGGTGGCAAGGTGCAGGGACCATCAAACAGGGAACGTGGATGTCCTGTCCCATAACTGGCCACTGTTTTTGAGGGACTCAGATTTCACTGCAGTGGTTGTTGTTGGGGCAGGTGAACATGCTTTGCACTGGCAGACACGAAGGATGATGCTTACGACTCTTTGGCTGTTGCTGTTCCCCCTCTGACTCTGCTCTAAGCACAGAAAGGACACAGCACCATTCCAGAGGTGACTGATACCTCACTGCTGTGCATGTTTCCATGTGCCAGGGAAGGCGAAGAGTGAGGGAAGGACGTGTTTTGCCTCAACAACTGTGGTGCAGCCATTTCCCAAGAACATCAAGAGAGCAAAGTCTGTTGTGGAGTGTGCTTAAATCACTAATTAAAGATGTTACCCTCTGGATGACTCTAGTATGGGCTCTTCTGAGCCTGCTTGGAGGCTAAGGATGTGAAGGAGATGGATCATCATCTTGTTTTTCTGTCTTGCACTTTTCCCTTTCCCTTTTTTCCACCATCCTCGCTGCCTGGGATTCGCTCCTTTATCCATACACACATCTCTCCTAACTCCTGTGGTTTAAAATGAAGATAATATTGATTGGGAGGGTTTGGAGGGATTGCAGGGCATTTGCATTCTTCCGTCCCTCTTCATTTCTCCTCCGGAGCCCAAGCTCCTGTCTGGGTGAGGTTTGGCGGCGGGAGCGAAGGAGGTCTGGTTGCTATAGCTACCAGCACTGCCTTCCTCCCAATGAGGAGGAGGAGACTGCAGGACCTCAGAGCAAAGCCATTTTGCACAAACTTCTGTCTTTGAAACTCAGCCAAGGGCTCTGTGGCACCCTTGGGTCACCCTTCACCTTGGTCCTTCCCCTTTGGCAGCAGCACAATGCCAGGGAGGGGGAAGCACCAGCTGCTCCCTGGCTGCAAAGCTGGGGATGGGCTGCATCTCCAGAACAATCCCATCTGTCCCATCTCAGACCAGGCACCTGGTTCAGAGGCCACTTCTCTCCTCCTGGAGGATATATTTACCACGCTGGAGAAGGACACAGAAGACAGTCCATAGGTACATGGAGCCCCTCAGGACCCTCTGCCTTCCCAGGGCTGGTGGGTGCATGGCTCTCTGAGATGCCAGGGGTGTCAGGAGGGTTGTGCAACACCTCAGAGGACTTCAAACACCCAAATGTGGGGGAATGATGCTTTTATTTATGGTTTTCCTGCTGCATCCCTCAAATCAGTCCCAGAGGACTGAGCACTGCTCTAACTGCACCCCAAACCCTCAGGTTTCATCTCCCTTCACACGAGGGAGGTGCAGAGTCTGTGAGGAGGAACAGATCAGGAAGGTCTTGTATCACACTGACTCCCTTTGTTTCCAGGTTACTCCGGATTGTCTGTAATTATGTCTAGGGATGCACACCATGACAATTTTTGATTATTTGCAGCTCCTGTGGGACTGCTTCCTTGGGAAAGAAAGGCAAAGAGCCTGCACGTAGCATAGGCGAGAAATTCAGATCAGCAGCATATTTCTGGAACAGGCTCAAGAACTGAATAAATAGGTGAATAAATTAAATAAATAAAAGGTGTAGGGGAACGAGTGAGATGGCCTTGCTGTGTCAAGATAACTGTACCTTGTCCCCCTGCTCTGCAAACTCTGTTCAGCAGATTTATTAGTTTTAATTAACAGGAGGGTAAAAAAAAAACGGAGCTGGGAATACATCCAAATTTCAACTCACAAAATCACTGCTCCTTCCTCAAGATTGAGAGAGAAAGAGGGTGAATGACCAGAATAATAATCAGAAAATAGATCTGGGTGCCAAGAAAGCCATTTCTCTGCCCAGCCTTTGTGCTGGCTTCTAGGATGAGAAGGAACTTGTTCAAAACATAATGGGAAGTCCTGGTAGGGTCTGAATTTAGAGCTGGAGCCTGTGTGAAGTTTGGAGTGGGGCAGATGAAAGCTCCTATCTAAACTTCTCCTTCAGTAGGTATAAAACTGGGTTTAAGGTTATGTCTGTGTGTAAAGTACTGGTTTTCACAGAAAATGTGATTTCTTTTTCTTTCATTATAAGTCCTTATCCCCAAGAATGAGTGGTTTGGGGTCAGCCAGGTGCTGGTGTACCCTCACTGGGCAGGGTTGTGTCCCTGGGCAATGACATTGTGTTTACACCCCTGCCCTGGGCCAGGCTCCTTTGGCAAGTGCCAGCAGCCAGGGCATGATGAGGGGACACTGTAGTGAGATAGTGCCAGTCTGTGGCATTGCAGAACACTGATATTTCCCTTTTTCCATCCTCTATCCTTGATTTGCTGGCAAACCCAAGAGTTTGGGAAGGTTTGGGAGACTGCAGTGGGGGCACAGGCTGTTTTCCTGACAGAGGCACTGCACACGGCTGGTTCTTCAAGGACTGACCGATGAGGTGGTGGATACTCATGGGGAAGATCTGGGGACACATCCTGCTCTCTTGCAGAGATTAGAGCTGCTGGCAGCTCCTCTGCCCCTTGCCACTGTGTCCCCATGACATCACTTCCAGCCCCTACCACAGAGACATGTCCCCATGCTGCTCTGGGCAGTGAGGATTGTGGTTTTCATGCCAAAACAGTGTCAACCTGCTACCCATGGGGTGCAGTGGTGGATGCTGGTAGAAAGGTACTTAAGGTATTTGCTTATTTCCAGTAGCAGAAGAGAGTTAAAAAATAACTAAAACTCAACTTTCAGTCCAGAAAATGTTGACAATTCAAACCATCCAAAGAAAACAGTGCTTGCTTTTATTTATTAGTGGTTTCTTCCTGTTGGCATTGAGTCGACATTTTCTGCCAAGGATTTATGAGGATGAAATACATTTTTTTCCTGTCAAAATGGTCTGTGAGGGAGCCCCAGTCTGTAAGCATCTCCCTCCCTTTTGCATGGTGCAGCACTGGACAGAGTTCCCCTGCACACCCCAGGACCAGCAGAAGTGCACTCTCATTAGCCCAGTGTGAGTATCAGCTCATTAGCCTTGATTAGTAACCAAGAGCTAAGCTCCCCTGGGCTTCTCCTGCAGACAGAGTTGTTTCATTGCATGTTAGGTCCTGATTCAGGAAACCTGCCTCTTGTCTGGTGTAGAAATCACCTTTATGGCCCCTGCACCATCAGCCTGTCCTCTGATGAGGCTGAACCTCTTGAATGAAGGTCCTGAATTCTGCAGGGAGCTGGAAGACAGCCACAAAGCATAGACTGGAAAGGAAAATGGGCTTTGTTTTTCCTCCTGTGTTGAAGTTGTTCCCTTTCAAGTTTTCTTTGAGGCCATTAGGAACCGTATTGGAAGAAGAGCTGGAAAGAATAGGCTTGGATCTGGCTGCCAACACCTCCAGGATTCAGAGGTACTTGGACCACAGATTGTGCCTCAGTCCCATCTCTGCCCTTTACAGATGTTCATTACAGGAGTTTCACAAGAAAACACAGCATCGCTCTCCAGGAAGCTGCAGCTAGAACATTTTATCTTTGGCTTTTGCAACTTCAACAAGTCCCTCAGGAAAAGCCCAAGCAAGTTTTATTAAAAATAAAAAACCCTCATGGAGAGGACTAACACTTTGTCTTCCAGATTTAACAGGAGCTGCCAGAGACAGCAAAGACACTTCAGAAAGGCTCTCGAGGCAGAGCGAGACATAAATAAACAGCTCTAGTAACAGCTGGACTCAGCACAGAGAGGGACACTCAGGGCCCTAAGGCCACAGCCAGGTTTGATCTGTCCTGTGGCCAAAATGCTGGGAACAGCAAGAGTTCCCAGGGAAAACACATCATGATGTAGCAGCACCATGAAAACCAGCTCCATGGGCCCACAGGTCCCACAGGAAAAACATCCAACTGAGAACTCAGCAGAGAGGTGTGTTCTGGCCCCGGGATAAAGATCATCCTTGCTTCATCATCAAACTTGCTTCATCCTTATTTCATCAAGTTTTCGAGGCTGGCCTGGCAGAGGACACATGTGGCAAGCTACCAAGGGAAATGCTGTCCCTGGGGTGACTCCATGGATGTGGCAAGGAGAGCACTTTAGATGAGGCAGGAGAAATGGTCACTTCTGCTCAAAGTACTTCTGAGTACATCCTTTGACTTGCAGGCCAGCAAGGTGCAAACTCCAATCACCTGCCAGCTGGGAAATTTTAAGAGGTTTTGTGCATTTGAAATTCATTTGTTACTAATAAGAGCCAAACCCTTGCTACCTAGCACCTCTTCTTCAGTTAGAAAACCAAATGTAATTGATTCTGGACTGTGATTACTGAGAAGTTTGTCACAAGCCAATTACCTCCAGGTTCTCATCCCATCTGTGCTTGAAATCTGCCCAGGTGTGCCAAAGTTTGACGGTGGAAAGGTGACAAATAGACACAGAGAAGGTGTGATTTTACAGCCTCAATTCCCCTGGAAAGCAATCCAACAAGGGCTACAGGGAGAGGTCAGATCCCAGGTCCAATGGCATATGTTCAGATTACTTCACTGTTTGAAACATTTCCATAGACACTGCTGGCAGAAAAGTGGTCCTTTTTTTTCCCAAAACTAAACTATGTTGGTTTTTTCCCACTTGAGAAATGTTGACATTGTGTCAAAAAAAAAAAAAAAGCCAACCAAAAATACAGGCCAACAACAAATGTTGAACAAATAGAGACATTTTCACTTTGGAACTAGAAATCAAAACAGATCTGTTGAAAACAGAAATAATTTCATACTAACAGCACTGCTTACAACTCAGGCTCCCATCGATTGCTAATTACATGCCAGGCCACTGGCAAAGTGCTTGACAAGGAGCTCTGGACCAAACCTCAGAGGAGCAGCTAAGCCCTATCCCTGGCTTTGGGCTCCCTCCACGTGTGGCGTCACTGTGGTGCATTCAGGAGTGTGTTGGACTTTCTGGACACCAAATTAACCCTCATTTCAGAGCAGTGATGTATTGACCACACTAAAGCACAGTCTTCAGAGTCAAGGAGGTGCCAGCACTGAGCCTGATGTTCATGTTGCACCGCTCCATTGTCCAGTTCTGAAAGTCAGAGCTGCCCTACAGGTGCTTGGTGATCAACAGGATGCAGGTGCTGATGTGTGTCACTGTGTCTGTCATGGTCATAGAATCATAGAATCATAGAATTTAGGGGTTGGAATGGACCTTACAGATCATCTAGTCCCAACTCCCTGCCCTGGGCAGGGACACCTCCTCACTAGATCAGGTTGCTCAAGGCTTATCCAGCCTGGCCTTGAACACCACCAGGGTTGGGGCAGCCACCACATCCCTGGGCAACTTGTGCTAGTGTCCCACCACCCTCACAGGGAAAAACTTTTTTCTGATATCTAACCTAAACTTCCCCTCCTTCAATTTGAATCCATTACCCCCACTGGCTTAGGAGGAGCAGGACTCCTGCTCCTAGGTTTTGGGTCAGCCCAACTCAGCTTCATGGGGCTCTTCCCCTCTGTTTTCTCCTTGTTGGTGCATTTTGGCAAAGAGGGTTTTGAGGTGATCAGGAGAAGGATGTAAATCCCAACTCCACAGAGAGTGCTGTGGCAGCAGGGTCTCTCTGGCTCCAAAGCCTCCTATGCCAGGAGGGAGAGGACTGGATTGTTTACACATAAACATCCTGGCACGAAGCCACCCCCACAAGGGAAAGGGGGGAGAAAAAATCAAAACAGAAAGAACATGAAAGATTAATAAGGTTTTAGACTATTACATTTTCCAGGACTTGCTGGATTGTGGCTTTCAATTCTCAATCAATCACATTTCAATTGGACTGATTAATTTTCCAAAATACTTTGTTGGCTGGCTTAGATGTGTGCTCTGCTCTTGTTCCCAGGGAGCAAAGCCAAGCCCAGGGCTGGAAGTGGGGTACTCATGCTGGGGGGGAATCCAGTGAGATGCTGTCCACATTTTGCTGCAGGATGGGGATACATGGATACAACCTGAGATGCATTGCTGCTGCTACAGCCAGCTCTGCCTGGTGCCAGCTCAGTCCCTGCTCGCTCCACTCGTGCATTCCAGCAGCTGCTGCTCCCAGTCTGCCCCTGCTGCTGCCTCCTTTGCCTTGGCCCGAGTGCCCTGGCCTTGCTGATGGCCTGGGGTTAAGGAGAGCACTTTATTGTGCCTAACGAGGCGCTTTGCCCATCCAGCTAGAGAGCAGCCAGCTCAGCCGTGGATTGTCTTTCCCTTTTATTGCCCAGCGGGAGGAGCACGGGGAAGGTCTTTATGTGATTTTAGAGAAAGACAAAATGCCTTAATAGCAGCCGGCGCTGCCTCTCTGGGACCCAGGGGACCCTGCAGCAGCCCGTAATAATCATCGTAAATAAAAGGGGATGGATCTAGTGTGCAGCATGGGCCGTTAAAACAAGCCCTAGGGTGGAAGGGATGTCTTAAAAACAGGCTTTAGAGGATGTTTCTCTCCTCATTGCCCCTCTAATTCTCCTTCCCTGCATGGCAGAGCAGTGGAAGGCTGGCACAGCTCTCCTCTCTCCCAGCCTCAATTAGCTTGACAAGCACATATATATATTATCTTTACTTCTCTGCCCCTGTGGCCTTGGGGAGGAGACTCCCACAGACTAAGGCTCATGCCTGACTTTCTGACCTAGTAAAACTGAGTAAAGTGTGTGTTTAGGCCTCTCAGTCCTCATTCACTGAAGACAGCCCATTCACTCCTCTGGCTCTTTACCACAAGTCTTTCTGTAGCTTGATTGTCCCAAGTGCACTTCTCCAGACAGCCCATTCACTCCTCTGGCTCTTTATCACAAGTCTTTCTGTAGCTTGGTTGTCCCAAGTGCACTTCTCCATGTGTCATGGGGCTCTACATCCCTGCCTTATGGAGGATGAGAAATCCAGAATTCTAACCCTGAGATGCAGCACAAAAGGCATAAATCAGCCTTCAGAAGAAAGAAAAAAAGAGGTAAATGGGGAGTAAAATGAAGATTTTTACTAACAGGGAATGCAGGGCCTGCTGCAGCTGAGACGTTTGAGGCAGCCACATTGCTCATAGGTAGGAGCAGGAAGCATTTAACTCCAAACCAAGTTTTTGCCAAGCAGCCCCTCTGGCTTTAGTAGCCCTGGGAGCAATACTGGATGGGGAACAGTGTGGCATTGGAGCAGAGCTCCTCTGGAGAGCAGCCCTTACCCAAACCCGTGGGGAGGAAGGGACTGTGGCCTCCATGAACCAAAATAAACTTCCAGGAGAGAAGTTGGCTGAGCCAGGTTTCTGGGAGCATGCATGGAGTCTGGGATGAGTCTGGTGTGGGCTGAAACTGCCTGTTTTAATGGCTCAGAGCATGTTAGGGACAAGGGAGGTCTTGGGAGGGAAGGGACCTTAAAAGACTTCAGCATGGAGAATGCATGAACTCCTTTTCCTCTTCTATAATACATGCTCGTTTCTCTCAGGGTGCTTTTCATGGCTTTGCAAGCAACAGATTGGCAGCTAAAACTGTTTTTCTCTCTTTTCTTTAGTTTCTTCTCCCCTCTGCAAATGTTTGGCAGAAAGGAGAACCTGCAATAAAAAAAAAAAAAAAGAGTTGATTAAAAGCCCTGAGCCCTAGCTGTGAAAATGTTTTGAGGCAACTGTAACTACCTTTATTTTCTACATAATTCTTTCCTTCCTTTGCATTCACACCCTTCCCTGTTCCCGCGTGTGGATGGCTCTAACTCCACTGTGGAGCCTTCGGCACTCAGAGGAGTGTTTTCCTTACACATACAGGGAACTGCTGCACCACACTCTCCTTCATCCTCCCCAAGGCTGTGAAAGGCTGTGGGAGATCTTTGAGAAACATCTGGAAAGAGTTCACAGCGGAGTTTGCCAAACAGGGAAGCGATCTGGAATGCTCCCCATCCATTGACTCGACAGCTGACTGGGGTCAAGGTGTCCCTGCTGCTGGTCAAGGGCTGATGAGAAGCTGGTGAGGGCTGTGAAGGTGATGGAGATTTGAGGAGGGCTAATCCCATCCCCAGTCACTGCATTGTGGTGCTCCATCCTGCATCCTGCTGCCAAATGCAGCTTTATAGTATGTGTGCACCATCCCAGGTCCCCTGTCCTGTTATCCTGTGGAACTCTCTTTTTTACCCTGCAGTGTGCTCAGGTGGCCAAGAAGGCAAATGGCATCCTGGCCTGGATCAGGAACAGCGTGGTCAGCAGGACCAGGGAGGTGATTCTTCCCCTGGACTTGGTGCTGGTGAGGCCACACCTTGAATTCTGTGCTCAGTTCTGAGCCCCTCAGGTCAGGGGAGGAGCAGGTCCAGAGAAGAGCAACGAGGCTGGTGAAGGGACTCTGGCACAGCTGCCATGAGGAGAGGCTGAGGGAGCTGGGGGTGTTCAGCCTGGAGAAGAGGAGGCTCA
>NW_008665240.1:47270-70112 GCF_000695815.1 Acanthisitta chloris | reverse complement strand
AAGAGTGCTCAGGCATTGGAATGTGCTGCCCAGGGAGGTGGTGGATTCATCATCCCTGGAGGTTTTCAAGCTGAGACTGGATGTGGCACTTAGTGCCATGGCCTAGTAAGCACAGTAGGGTTGGATTTGATGATCTTGGAGGTCTTTTCCAACCTGGTTGATTTTATAATTCTACGATCTAGCAGGATATTACCTTGTTCAGAACTTAACTGAATCGTTTGTGTTATCCTGAGCAGTGCTGATTTGTGCTCCCATGGCCCATATGGAGCTGTAGCACAGGCAAAGGGAGCTCAGCCTGGTTGTCACCACTCAGCCAACATGGAGTAATTCCCATCTGAGTCCTCGCAGTGTGAGGGTAAACCATGAGCAAACTGGAGGTGCTCAGCTCTTGCATGAGGGGCTGACAGGGTAGCTGCAGTATTCTGATGTACAACTGAGAGGCCTCATCCCTTTGTCCCCCCGATGTCCCCTCCTCCCTACGGACTGTGGGTGCGAACAAATACATCTCCCCTGGGATGAGGCTTCTTCCCAGTCATGCTGTACGACAAGAGTTCATCAAGCAATTAACATCCCTTGCAATAAAAGCACTTTAGTTCCTCCTGCCGCCTCTCCTATTAAGTCCTCTCCCTCCCCTGCAAGGAACATTTTGACTTTGGAAACACAGCCTTGTTGGGAGAGGTTTAATGAGGACTGGAGACTGCAGCAGAGCTGAGCCCTTCCCTTTCCTGGAGACAAAGTCGGGATGTTCTGCTCTTGGGGGAATCATATCCTGACCAGATCTAGTAAGTGTACCCCGAATCACCCACCAGGAGTTGTGTATAAGGTCTGCTCTGGCCTCTGAGCCCATGCAGAGGCTGAGGAAAGGCAGGAGAGACCTGTCAGCCTTTGCAGGGGCTTTCCCACTGCTCCAAACTAGCTCCCTACAGTCCTGGAAAACTGAAGAGAGCAGGACCCAGGTCTCAATTCCCTCCTCAAGCAGGATAGGATGCTCTTGTTTACCTGTGTCAATAAATGGAAGGACAGAAGAATGGAAAGCAAGAAAAGGAAGAAAAAAGGAAGGAAGCTTTTCAACAGGGTGTGAATTCAGGAGGCACCTCTGGAGCTGCAGAAGCTGATGGGATGAAGCTGGCAGTGGTGGGGGGGCAGGGTTGCTTCCCTGCTTGCCTTTATTAAGTCCCCAGGATTTAGGGTCCCTGTGCTATCCTTTTTCTCCTCCACGTGATGAATCTCCACCTGGCCCCTCGCTCAGTAAGAACCTCAAATAAAGGCAATCACACAGTTTATGGGCTGTGTGGGTCTGCTGACATCAGCAGAGTCATTAAGGCACTCAGGACACCAATGGCCTTTTCCCTCCTCCTGTTCCCCTTCTGTCATACATCAGTGGAATGAGTTGCATGTTCTCAGTTACTATCACCTTGATCCTCTCTGCTACCAAATCCAAGTCCTCACACCATGCAGGTGCTTCAGGAGAAGGTGCTCTGCTACCAAATCCAAGTCCTCACACCTTGCAGGTGCCTCAGGAGAAGGTGTCAGCCCCAAAAGCTGGAGAGCATGAGATGAGTGATCATCCAAAGTACAGTGTGGAGCAGGGAGATGTATGCAAACCATGCTATTGCCACTCTATAGCCCACGGAAGGGCAGCCCAGAAATCCCCTGACCACTGTCCAGAAGCCTGTGAAGCCACAGCTGAGGTGCTGTGCCTGGGCTTTGGCACCTGCTTCCTGTAGTTTTCCCCTGCTCTTGGCCAAAACCTACATCCCCAGGCAAGGTGCATGAATAAAACATGGCAGCTGCTGCTTCTGCTGCCACTTCAAAGCAACACCCAAGGGGCCAGCACCTCAGCACCCTCGGCAGCCTGGCTATATTGTCCCTGTCACCAATTATTACAGCCCCACCTGTCAAGGCAGCAGAGTGCTTGGTGCTGGGGAGGGTAGATGACCAGGTTGAATTCTACTTGGTTTAGTAACACAAAGCTTACAAACACCTTTCTGAGCCCTTGCTCAGCCTTGCAGAGCCCTGGCTGGTCCCTGTGCCCCTGCCCATGTAACTCAGTGACACGGGACAGCCACCAGCTGGGAAACACCATGGGACTGACCCTGGGACCTCCCGTGCTGAGCACAACAAGCTGCACCCGGTGAGCCCAGACACCTGTGATGGATGCACATGGTAAGGAGGACAGGGCTTGCACACAAGCTGGGCTTTCCATCTCCTGCAACATCTGGATATTTCCAATGTTAAATTAAGCTTCACAGAAATTTCCAGTCTCAGGGCAGGACAAAAGGCTCCCAGTGCCCCAGTGAGCAGTCCAGCTATTCGCATTGATCTGCACGGTATGTTGCAATTATAAATGGAAACCTGGTGTTCCAGCTCTGGCTGAGGGAAGGGTTTGTTCAAAAGCACAAAATCCATCCTGTGTTGCTGGAGCCAGCCTTGCCTTCACATCAAAACTGCCCCTGGCTTTGCTTCTTTTCTGGCTAAACTTTTAGGGGGACATGTGTCATGAGGAAGGAGGGAAAGTCCAGGACCTGCTCTGCTCCACCTGATGCAAAGCAAAGCAAATGACAGCAATCCTTAGGGGTATATTTATATTTCACACCATCAGAGCAGCCAGAGGCCAGTAATTTATCTGGTTCATTAGCAATCTCATCCAGAGCTGGAGCCTCATGTCCAAAATGTCCTGGTAGTGCAGTGGCATCGTCACAGCCAAGGCGAGCTGTGCCCTGCCATGTGCCACGAGCCCTGTGCCAGCACAGGCACTCAAACCTGGCCAGGGAGAGCTGGGCTGCCCCGTCCTGGCTGCTCTGCACTCTCTGTCCTGCCCCTGGCTGTGGGTGACTCCTGTGGCTCATCAGTGCTGTGCTGCCCCAGCCACACTTGCTCCCTCTGCCCACGGCAAGGAGCATGTTGTTTGTAAGTTCTGTACTGACTGGGAGCACTGTTTTTCTCCTCTGAAAGGTTTCCTAGAAATTCACTTCATATCCTGCAGCTAAAGTGAAATCATTTTAGTGCTGTGATAGCTCACCATGCTCTGCCTTAGTTCCAGAGGTCAGTCCTGACTGAGCTCTGGGATGTATCGCTGGGCTGTGCCATGGGGATGGGAAAAGCATTCCCAGGGATGGAAAATGCAATCCTCTTACTCCTGAACAGCCACTCCAGGGCACAGTGACCATCCTGTGGGCACTGCCATGGACACAAAGGGCCTGGAGGAGGGACATGCCCACCCAGGGACTGGAGTGGGTAGTACAGATCTCTGCTCCACTGCAGACTGAATTATCACTAGGGTGACTGAGTTATCTAACATAAATGCAGCCAAGGGAGTGAGGTGGTTTGCTATAGGAGAGGGCAATTTGCTGTGTGAGATCACACACTGCCCTGGCAACTCCGTAGAGAAAACAGAGGCAAAATGGACACATTGACTCCTACATCAGCTTCGTAGCCTTGGCTTGCCAGGGATCACTCACTGCCTCCATAAAATACACTCAGGCATCCACTGGTCTATCTAGGGGCTAGACCAGGCTGAGGGTTACCACTCTGTGTGCTGGCTGGGGGCCTGGGATGCTGCAGCTCCCATGGCAGAGTCCCCAGCAGGACCCAGCTGTCCCCAGGGACATGGTAGCACAGCTCCAAAGGGAGCAGAGAGCTCTCTGAACAGTGCTGGAGCCACAAAGAGTCAAGGCAGAGGCATGGTGAGCTTTTGAGGGAGAGGCAAGACTTTTATCAGATCAAATGGTTCTTTGTGATGGATTAAAGAGACATATAAAAGACCAGTGGGTCAGGGCAGAGACAGCCCAGCCTGGGAATTGGACACAGAGAGGAAAATGTGGTTATCAGGTGTAAACAGCAACACCCACAGGGCACTGCAGTGGTCCAAAATGGAGAAAAAGAAGTTTCAATTTGTAGTACTGAGTTAAATGTTTTGACTCAGGGAAGAGTTTTTATAGTTTTCTTCTCTTGATAATGTGTTTTGAATTTTTTTCTCTATCCTTTCCATAGAAAGTGGAAAATTTTTGTAAAAGCCTTTCTTTGTTAAAATCTCCATTTTTCAATTGAAAAACAACTTGTACTGAAGCTTCTGATTTGCACTAAGGAAATAGCACTGATGCTGGTGCTCAGAAGAATTCCCTGGGCTGTCATTCTGCTCCCAGTCCTGAGTGCATGGCTCAGGCCCCACATGCTGGATAACCCACATTTTCCTACAGCAGCAGGTTAATGGGGATTTACCACGCTCACTCCCACATACAGAGGATTCCCTGCATCCCCCAGGAGCTGGGAAATGATCTATACCACCAGAGCCCTGTGGGTCCCAGCACCCCAGCACAGCATCCATGTAGTTAAGCTTGCTCTTAATCTCCCAGCCCAAATATCTTCCCCTTCAGCAACCCAGAGCTTTGTCAGCTGCAATGTGCAGCTGGAAGAGCCAGTGGGGTCAGTGGGTAGGGGGTTCATGGGCCAGTGTTGGGGTGCAGGGGAGAGCACCCAGCAGCAGCCCCTGAAAAGGGCAGAGCCCAGCCTGATAAAGTTAGCATGAAGAGCAAGAAGGCTCCAAATCCTAAAATAAATCCTATTTAAAAAATTGAAAAGCTAAAATAGGATTTATTTTAGGATTTGCATCTGGAGGTACCTCCCTCTCCCTGCTGGTAGAAAGCCAGCGCTGAGTAGAGGTTTTAATGCCCAAGTTCAGCTTTGTGCATCCTCAGAGCTGTGTTTTAGGCAGGGCTGCTGGGCTGCTTTGGGATGAGGGCTGTGCAGAGCAGGGACTTGGGAAGGGGATGCAGATGGGGCAGTGCAGGGTACCCCAGCAGCAGAAACTCCCCCACATCCCCTCCGGAATCAGCTCTGATGAGCTCATTCCCAACGCAGTTTTTTGCTTGGCAGAAGTATTCAGAGGATGACTGCAAATTAAAAACAAACAGAAGAGAGCCAAGAATCATTTATTTGGAGAACATTTTGCAGGTTTTGTTTCGGGTCTGGTTTTAGCCTGGCACTTGTTGATTGTATTTGCACTGGAAATAAGATAAATGTGACACCTGCTCCATTTAATCTTTCTCTCCCTTTTCCTCTCCTCCCCCCCTCCCCTTTTAAGAACTCACCAAAAGAGATTGCAAAAGAAGGAGAGATGTTAGATCATGTGCCTGATTAATGATTCTCTGAGGGGAAAAGAAATCATTTAACCACAATATAGAGCACTTTTGATTGAAAAGAACTTTGAATTCTGTGTTCGAGCCAGGAGCAAAAACTGGAATAACAAACCAAGGAAAGCTCATGTCCATTTTGTTTTTCACTGCTGGCCCAGGGGGGTTGCATTACTATTAAAACAAGATATGGAATGAGCAAATATGCAAACAGGCTTCCAAATACAAAAGCAAACAGGGACATGATGGAAGGGAGGATTCAAGGAGTGGAAGAGGCAGAAGGTTGGATTTAGTATGGGCGCGTGGTGAGATTGGACATGAGGATGCCTTGGTCTCTGTTATGTTATATTTCATTTAAGTGTGCTCAGGCTTGCCCCCAAATCCCCCAACCCCATCAGGGATGCAGGGTGAATCCTGCACATCTTGGAGCTGATGATCCCACCAACAATCCTTGCGTCCAGGGAAATCCATCTTCTGCCACCTGCACAGAGGTGGAATGCAATGCCAGCCAGGAGAGCTTTCTCTGGGGGAGAAGGGAGTACCATGGGTGTGGGAAACAGGGCTTGTCTGGATGGATACAGGTGGGGAGAAAAGTTTGGCCCTTAGCAAAGATCCCAGTGCAGGATTGAGCTCTCACAGTGCTGTGCCCGAGCAGCTGGGGACAGCTCTAATGGATTTATTATGTTTCTCCCATCACTCCTTCTGTAACAAGAGTATTAAAACCAGTAACACAAAACTGTAGATTTTTTTCCCCATCTTTTCACATAGTCTTTTAACATCCAAGGAAACAAACCAGCAATTTGCAGTTTCCTCCAAATAATCCGTAAAGGATGAGCGAAGAAAATATTGTCACAATCATGTTAATTCTGTCGAGAATATACTAATGAGCCGTTGCCCTGCTCAGTGAATTGTCTGCTCATGTCTCTCCACCCTCCTCCTCCTCCCCCCACTGACCCCCCTGATGCTGTGGCATCAAGGACTCAGGGTGTATAGGAACATGGGAGAGTGAAAGCAGAGAGGGAATGGCGTGTACAGAATAAGCTGTTTGCATTCCTCTGATTGTTGCTATTAATAAAACATTACATTAAATCAGTGCTGGAAGAATATAATTGGGATCATCCATCAAATTTCTAGAGGAGAAGAGCTTCCATTTGTCAGGTGAATGGAACAGCCACTGCCACCCTGGCAGTGAGTGTGGAGAAGGGGCAGCCTCGTGTCCCAGGGGTTTGGACCCATCCCCTGCCCATAATCTGCACCATTTTTGTCCATTTCCTGCCTTTCTTTCGTATGGGCATAGGCAGGAGCTAAGGGCAGAAGGAGTCGTTAACTGGGGACCCCATGGCTGGACCAGAGCCTGCTGGGATTAAGGGTTGAGGATTTGGGATGCCCCATCCCTGGAAGTAGTCAAGGCCAGGTTGGATGGGGCTGGGAGCAACCTGGTCTAGTGGAAGGTGTCCCTATCCATGCCAGGGAGCTGGAACTAGATGCTCTTTAAGGTCTCTTAAGCCCAAACCATTCTTTGATTCTATGGTCTATGACTTGGGTTTGAGAGTGGTCTCTGTCCACTGACAGCTCCTCCACACTCTGCATGGAGACAAAGGCTTCTCCATCACTTCTGCTGACAAAGCCAGAGGGAAACACCCCTTGGATTCACACTGCTAAGTTTCCTTGCAATAGGGAGCAGAACAGTCATCATTTCAGCCACTTTGCAGGGCAGCTGAAACCATTACACGAAGGGGTTGACTCATACAACATGAACTAGAGATTTTTCCTAAGCCCAGTAATTTGTGTTAGGCTAATGCACCTCTTCACTAGTATCGTGCTGTATAAAGCAGCAAATAACTCATCCATGTGCTCCCAGCTGAGCACAGAGGTGGGGATGGACTGGGGCTGCTGGGCTGGCCATGAGGAAACTCACTTTGCCTGCAGCTGGCCCCAGCCTCCCCCCGCTGGCCCCATGCTCCAGGGCTGGTGGAGAACATCCTTTCAAGGGCTACAGGGCTCCTGGGTCCCCTAGAGTCACACACACCAGATCAGCCCTTAGCCTGAGCTCTATTAAATCCCTGTGCTGGCAGCTTCTGACTGCAATGTCCAGACTAAATTGCCAGGTGTGACTTTGTTTAGTCCCATTTCTCTGAAATTTAATAAACCCTTTAATATTTCCTCCTGGAGAGTGTATTTGTCACTTTGACTTACAGCTCTTGATGTCTTTGATACATCAAACAGGTCAAATCCCTTTGGTCTGTCACTGCTCAGCATTTTCTCCAGGTTCAGTCCTGTAACTCTTTCCTGAATGCTCAGTATCTTTCTTCAGATCTCCAAGACTGACTGGACCTAACGGTGCCTCAGCAGCCTCAGCAAGGCAATTCATTAGGACCATTCTCTATTATAAAAGTAAAACACCCAGTGATCATTTTCCTATATTTATGTTTTATTTTCCAATTCCTTGTGATGCTAAGAACAGCAAATAAATGGTGCCATACACATACATCAGGTTATAACAAGCACTAATGATTCTACAATAAAAACAGAACAGTAACTGGTAAGACAGAGATTAAGAAAAATAAGATGAATGCACATGGTAAAATATTTTTAAAACATGTCCCTAATTTCAAAGCACCAAGACATGATCACAGCTGAAAATATGACCATCCATCAAAATCCTGTCACATGGAGAGTTTGGGACTCATTTTAGACAATGAAGAGCTAAAAGAAACGCTGAGTTTCTTACGGTATTAATACATAACTAAGCAATCCAAGAGGAGGATATTGCATTAATGGCATAAATGGATCATAATAAAAGACCATTCTGACATGTCAATACTCTTACTCAGTGGTATTAGAGAAATCAGAAACGGAAAAGGCCTTTTAATGAGGGCTGGTGCCTGCAGCCCCCAGCAGCCCCCAGCCCAGCAAAGCCCTGGGGTTCAGGGGGTTTTGGGGTCAGCCCCTGGCCCTGCCTTGGGTTGTTTTAACCTGAGATCTGCCTCAGTTGAGCTCCCGGGTCAAAATTCCCTTTTCCTTGCCTGCCTGCCCTCTGTGCTTGCCAATGTTTTTGAGGATGCAACCCAGGTAGGACCAGGGGATGCAGAACTATCAGCATCTTGTCTGGGTGTCAGGGGCCCAACCTCCACCAGTGCTGGCACATGAGCTTCCCCAACAGCCACTTCCTGGTGTCATTTCCCTGAATCCAGCACGTCATCCACTTCTGTCACTTGAATAATTGGTTATCTGAGCACCAAAGATTAATTACTGGTACTTAATCTCCTTGGAGAGCACTCAGGAAGCACCAGGCATTAGTCTGGCCTCTGTGGTGAGATGTCCCTCTTGGGGCTCCCCCTGCTCCCCACTTCAGGGGCTGATGGGTTTAGGGTGACTTTGCACAGTGCTGCCAGGGTACAGCCACAGCAGCACCTACACCACAACCACACCACAGCAACACCCAGACATTGCAGCAAAGTGCTGACACCACAAACCATGGCTCAGCACAGCCCACAGCCCAGTCCCACGCAGCAGGAATTTTTGGAATTGGCCATGCAGGAAGGAAATGGGCTCTTCTCTGCAGCTCCAGTTGCACACTATTATTATTGCCCACCCCACAATCAGTCAGTATTGTTTCCAGAAATTCAGCGTGAGCAACACGGATTCAGGGAGAGGAAGAGATGCTTTATGTGCTGGGCTGGAAGGTGTTCAACAATGTTTTGTCACTTTTGTTCAGTTTTGGGCAAAATCCAGTGCTTTCAAGTGATGGAAACTGGTTTTGTTTTGGGGATTTTTGTGATGAATTGGAGATTGGAAAGTTTGGAGAATAGGAGCCAAGGGGGAATGAGAAGATGTGGTGTGGAGCTGATCCTGCTGCTCCAAATTTTCTGATTGTTTCATGAAATGAATCCAACCCTGAACGGTATCTTGAGTCTCCTTGAAAGAGAAAAGGACCAATTTGCTTTGAGCTGAATGGGACTGAAGGGCTTTTCCCTCTTCCTTTAATTAAAAGGGATTCCCATTTAATATAAAATAAAGCCAAATAGAGAGGCTCTCCTATGGAGAACAAGAAAAAATAAAGGAATATATTACAAAAATTAGAACCAGATAGAAAGTGTTCATTTGGGGGAACATTTTGATGAAGAGAATGTATTTTTCTTGTTTCCAGGCAGACTTAGCAGACAGAGAGAAAAGTAAAGAGGAGAAACAAAGGCCACAGTGTATTTCCTGGGACAGGTAAGGGCCCTGGGAGACCAGGAGAGGAGAGGCTGTGAGCCAGGAGGGTGCTGATGTCCTATCCTGGACTGGCCAGGGATACCAAGGGGTTTCATCCACACAAACCCCACCATGCATAGACTGTGCTGACCCTGTCACTGTGGGGCACAAGGGAGAGGGGCAGTTTTGGTGGCATCACTGTCATTTCCACTTCAAAGCAGGATGGGATGTAGCCAAATTTGCTCAGGGCCTGACTTGGGCTCTGCCATCTGTGAAGGAGCAAGTAGCAAGAAGGAATCTTCTCCCACAAAACTCAGATCACATCCAGCCTGACAACCTGTCTCCAGTTGGAAAGGTCACCCATTAGCTCATGTCATGGTCCCTTTTGGGTGCTGGCAGCCCACTGGGGGTTCATGCTGTGGGGTTGTGGGTCTCCTTTCCCAAAGAGTCCCTGGGATTCCCCTCATGTGATGGCTCCATCCCATCCCAAGGCCCTTTCCCTCCTGCCACCATCTCCACCCAAGGCTGCCAGGTCGTCTGTGCTCTCTCTGCACCCAGAGCAGTGGTACTTGGCCTTGCTGTCATGGCTGGGTGGCTGACAGGGAGGGGAGGGTGACAGCATGGGGGTGACAGGAGCACCCTGCTAGAAAATGTTTGGTAAGTTGGGGTTGGGGGACTGTGCAGCATTTCTGAAGACAGAAGGTGTTTATATCACATCAGCCTCAACCAACAGTAGTGTCTCACTGCAAATCCAGCACAGCTCCTAGCCCAGTGCACCAGCAGCTGTGCTGAGCTCTGCAGGTGGTATCAGAAAGCAGGTCCTGCTCATGAGCATCACCAGCACTGTTCACAAGCTCCTTTCCAGCATTTCAGCCCTTCTCTGTTTTCCAGGAAAGCTGCCTGGAGCATTTCTGTATCCCAGCCCAGCCTTGTTGTCAGTGAGTTTGTTCTCCTTGACTAAAGATTAGCTCAGAGGGATCCTGCCAGTTCCAGTCACACTGCAGACTAGACTCTGCCTGGGTAAAGCCACCCCTCTCTTAGCTCAGCCACTTCCCTCACCCTGGTGCTTGTGACTTCCACCAGATTCACTTCCCAGCACAGATGTCATCCGTGTGCTGTGTAACCTAAGAGGGTTCCATGAGTGATTAGGCAAATTAACTGAGGACGAGGTTCTCATGGGTGGGTGAGCCCAGAATGAAGAGATGACTTCTGAGTCAGGATTTTCTTCCCCCTGCACACAAGAGAAGCAGGACTGGATGCCTCTCTGTGCTTTTGATCAGTTTCCAGGCATCTACTCTTGGCCACTGTCACAGCTGTGATGGAAAAGGCAATGGAATGGTGTGATCCAATACAGCCCTTTCCTCACCCTCTCCAGGGACTCCCTGCATTTCCCCCCTGCATTGGGACTGGATGATTTGTAAGGTCCATTCCAACATCTAAAATTCTATGATTCTGATTTCCCACAAACCAGAGAATATGTGGGTCTAGATTTTATACTTCCTGACTCAAGTCTTCCCAGATTTCACTCTGTGTCTGAGAAATGGAAACATAAATGATCAGAGCAACCTCAGGCACATTAGTCCAGGCTCCAGAGTATACAAGGATTTCGAACAACTTTGGAGGGGAAGAGAGTCTTTAAAAACACAGAGCTAAATAGAAAAGGACATGAAATGCAGTACAGGAGGTGTCAAGCTCATTTCTTTAGGTGCTGGACAGAGGAAATGCTGTGGATCTCTTCTCGCCACGCTCCAGTAAGGTGCCTGATACAGCACCTTGTGGGAGACTATTAATGGGGACAGGGATTAATGGGAGAGTGGAAAGTGCATGAGGAACTTGCTAAAAAGAGGAGCTGACAGCTTGGTGTGCTGCACATGGTGGTGTCTGGCTTACAGGAGATCCGTGCTGAGGACAACTGTGTAATTTGGCTCATGACCTCAGCTCAAATACTGGAAATGCATAAGTGACAGCATGGGGAAGCACATCAGAGTAGAGAAGGGAGGACAAATGCCTCTGACTGAATTCCTGGTGGGATTTATCTGCAATACTCGTTGCTCTTCTGGTCTTCTCCTGAAGACCGATCTTAACAGGGAAAGGTCAGGAAAGGTCTCTGCTACTGTTGTAGGGAGTGGAACACCTATTTGATGAGAGGAGACACAGAGAAAGGCTTCCAGGCTTCTCCCTGAAGGAGAAGAGCTCTTCAGGTTAAAGAACTATACGCAGAGAAAAACTCAGTAGAAATTAGGTAGTAATACATATAAACTCAAAATTAAGAGCTGAAAAGAAGGTTGAGGAATTAAGGAGGAAATCAGCCTACACAGTTTTAAGACAGAGTCTGATATATTCATATAAGAGAGGATTGTATGACCTGGTTGCCTCCAACAGCAGCCAACTGGATTGATCCACGAGATCACTTTCGAGAGATGGATGTAACTGATCCACTTTATGTTCCCCGTGACTGCCTGGGGGAGTCTCAGGGGGCATCAAGCTAGTTTACAATTCAGTTTTGCTGCATGAAGCTCCAGTGACAGCTCTCCAGCCACTTGTCCTGCTCGCCAGCGTGACCTCTCGCCACGGGGCGCCTTGCTCCGATCAGCCAAGAAAAATGCACCTTCCAGCCATGTAGGAGAAAAACATCCTCCTCCCGGCGGGTTCCCAGCTGGAGCCCCCAGCAGAGTCCATCCCCCCCCACAGCAGCCTCACACGTGTCAGGCTTAGACGTAGGAATAAAACATCTTCCCAAGAACCTCAGTTTTCCACAGGCTGAACTTAATCTCTGAGAGCTGTCACTGATTTCCCACTCGGACACTCAGCAAACTCCACCAGAACAGTTGGAAACATGAAGCAGATCAAGGCTGAAAGACACCATTAAGGGTAGGAAACAAAGCAAAGGGAGGCAGAAGGCTTCTGCCTCCAGCCTCAGCTTTTTCCTCCTCCGTTCACTTGGGTTTGTATTTCTACTGAAGAATTTACACTCAGGCTCCCATGGTCTGCCTTCTTAGGAAAAACAAACCTACCATATCCCAGTGGCTTCTTGGTACTTTGCAAAACATAAGCAAAGCTTTTGATGTCAGGGAACTTGGGAGCTCAGCAGCCCTGTTTGCACAGCTTTGAAGCGAAGAGAGGCTTTTGCTGAGTTGGGTGGGCAGAAGATGCCACTGGTAGGAGAGAGAAGCTGAGCTCAGTGAGCAAACAGGAGCCTGATGGGCTGGAAGTGATTGGGGTGGAAAGAAGACTCAGTGTTGGGTGTTGTCCCCATTGACACCCAGAGCTGGGAGGAGCAGAGAGAATCTGGGAGGGTAGCAGGGACTTGATGGGGAAACAGGGATTGTTCTGGGTATGGGAAAGTGCCTCTGCCAGTCTCCTCCACCCTGAGAACAGAGTTGTGATCCAGCTGCTTTCCAGACCTTGTTGGTGTCATTCCTGATCAGGACTGGCAAAAACTGAAGTGAGGTTCATGCACACACACACAGGGATGCAGAAGAGTGGGCCTTTTGGAGTGTGGTTCACATTTGGGATACAGCTAGAGACCTCACAGCAAAAGATGAGAAAGGAGAAAAAAGGGCTCTCTGAGGCCCCAGCCTGCCTTGCAGTCTCCCACGTGGCTTTGAGTCCCCTCTCTCATGCCATGGAGAGAAATCACCATCAGTTTCCATTCTGATGGAAGTGCTGCATGTGGGAATTCCCATCTGGTCCCACTTCACCCTGATCAATGGGGAGTAACAGGTCTGTGACTGTGGTTATAGGAGCTGCTTGCAAGGAGAGTTTGGGGGATCTGCACACATCCTAAACCATCACTGCCCCCCAGGAATGCTATGAGCCAATGCTGAGGTCAGGCTGCATGGGAATGCACTGTCAACTGATCCTGTCATCCCTGGGAAAGCCAAAGTCTATTAGGCAAGACTAAAAAAGCCATTTGCACACAGGTGAGCAGCCACAATGCAGAAGGGAACAGAGCAGAGGAGGTGCTCCTGCAGCAGGTGCCATTCAGCTCTGCTTCCCATCCCTGAACATGGCAGCACCTCTTTATCATGTTTTCTGGCTCCCAGCTGTGTCACTCAGAGTTTGACACCCTTACATATCGCTCCAGCACATAAACTGCTCCTGCCCAGGGCAGGAGCTGCAGCTAGAACTGAGCTGGGGTTAGTTGTTTTGATTCTGAATCACGTCCTTGACAAAAAGCAAAACTTCAGCTGCCTCCTAAGTGTGGGTTGAAGGGAGTGATGGCTTTCTGCTGGGCATTAATCCTCATGGTGGTAGCAGTATTCCATCCACAGCTCTATCCATCACTCTGTCTGCTCAGATATCTGCTAGGGGAGGGGAAATGTAGGCACAGATCTGACTGCCAGAGAAACCTCCAGAGGTGAGGCTAACATAGGCCCCTCACCTTGAGGGCATCTGGGGAAAGGCTCACAGCTGGTGGCCACAGGTGGGTCCCCATGGTCTCCTTTGAAGCTGCTCCACTTAGTTTGAACTGCTAAGAGTTGGGATTTCAACCCAAATACAATCCCAAGCTGGGGAGCTTTGCCTCGCTGCTCCTCTTTTTGATCCATGTTGTTTATATCTACATATGTCTCCCTCAGGAAAGCCTGAAGCAGGGAGGGACCCCAGGAGCCCATCAGCCTCCCTTCTTCCTCTGTTGCTCAACTTCTCTCCAGAAGCTGTTGCTGAATGTTCTCAGAGTTCAGCCTTTCCGGGAAGGTCCTGCTCAGGCTGAGGCAGCACAGAGCCAATTCATGTTGCACTTTTGTTTGTATCCCAGTGGGTTTTCAATTGATCACTAAGAGCTTTGCTTTTTTTTGCCATTTTTTTGGTTTATTTCCAGGATACTGCCTACCATCCCCCTGCATTTGCTCTAGCTTTTGTAACCTTGAGAAATGAGGAGATAAAACCACTTCTAGCTCTGCTGCTGAAGCAAGGAAATAGTGCTATGAAGCAGCTACAAGGGTGACCATAATCACCACCATGATGATGACCACAAGGGTCACCAATGTCCCACAGAGCCATCACAGATTGATCCAACAGCAAACTTAGCACTGGGACCTCATGCAAAACAGGGCAGGACAAAGGTCTGGATAAATCTGGGCCTCACCTCATCATTCAGATGGGTTTTTCTGGGACACTAGTGGTTGGAGAATAGCTCTTAGGAGAGTACAAAGAGGTCTTGGCATGTATAACAGCCTGGGCAGTGGCCCAGGGAGGTCCTGGGTGGTGTGGCTCTGCTCTTGGCCTTCTGGGTGGGAAAGGTTTGCAAAGTTTTTGTGGTTTTTGGATCAGGTTTGTTTGGATTTTTTCACTTTCCTTGACTGATCTAGGGTAGCTTGGGAACAATCTTGCTAACTGTGTTTCTCTGGGGTAGCTGCTGCAGGGTATCTGCTGCTGCAATGCTCCTGCCTGTGGGAAGAGCTGCATCTTGTGCCACAAGGGAGCCTCTACCCCACAGGTGGCTTCTCTTGCCAGAACCATCCCACTGAAAATGCTGCATGATGTTCTTCCTTGAAGGGAGCCCAGTGCTGGCTGTGATGTGCTGGAGCTCATGGTATTCTGTGTGTGGATGGTGTTTGGAGGATTTAGGAGGCACCTCAGGAGCCAGCTCTGTCCTACCAGGTAAGGAGAGCATCTGGACCTGCCTAAATGTGGGTGCTGCTGTTGGGCAGAGGTGAAGGGTGACAGCTCTGGAGTCTTTGACTCTGACTTTCCCTGCAGTTCTGTGGGGATCAGGTTGACTGCCCTGATCACCTGATACTAATCTGCTGCAGCTGAATGATGGGATGATGGGTGGGTAGGGAGACCTGCTCTTAAGCCTGAAGTCTCCTTTTCTAAGGTTTGGCTGGCTGTACCTCAGAAAGCATCACTTTCACTGGAGGGCTTGTAAACAGGAGGGTAGAAGAGCTCAGCTTTGGTTCAGACTGCACAATGAGGCAGCCACAAAATCGCCTCTAGTTTCAGTTGAGGAATTCATTCCAAGAAGTGAGTTGAAGCCCTGCATCTCTTTTGGAAGCCTGAAATTATCCAAGGACAGTTACAAAGTCAGACTCAGCCTCTGCAGGGGATACAAAGCAGTGGGTAAGAGGGGAACTATCAGTGTCTCTGGCACATGTGTCTGGTGGTGTCCGAGCACAGTCAGGAGGTTGGACAGCTGTTCAATACCTTCTTTGTGGTCTTTCCCTGCAATAAAACCCTAAAGTGATTGTAGATCATAGCAACATTATGCAAACCATCATTTGCATAATCATTATGCAAATTGAGATGGATAACCAGCTTTAACCAGACTCAAGTTGCTTTCAAGTGCCTCTTTCTCAGCTGGTACTTCAATCACTTAAAGGACAAAAAAAGAACTCCAAACACCAAAACTTCTAACTTTCTTGTCTTGGTTAAGTACATCACTGGGCAGGGAGGGAGAGGAGGTGGCATGTGCAGGCACTGCAGTCACTGAGTGGCCTGGTGGGGTCACTGGTGGCTTTCACATCCAGAAGCCCCCGAAGGGACTGTCCAGAGCTTAAAGCCTTTGGCTTGGAACTGGAGGAGCCCAGTGAATGCTCTACTCTATCTCACCTTTCTTGAGATCTTTGGAAACTCTCTGGGCCTTCATCAACTGAAAGTACTTTGTGGGATTGTGGGGACAGCTGCAGAGGAAATGATGGGATGTTCAGGTAATTTATTGGTAGCTAAGCTGCTCCTGTTGCATCTGAGGGGATGAAGAGTTTAATTATCTCCTGCTAGAAAAGACCTTTAAGGTCTTAAATATAACTGCATGGAGGAAAGTGAAATAGATATGTTGCTTGTGCTGTCCTTTCCTTTCTGATATGAAGGGATCAGTCTTGGAGCATCCCATCCCCCCTGCTGAGGGAGTAAGGAATCTGAACCAGTGTCTGTTCATCTCCTCTAGGCTGGGAGGGGCAGGCACAAGAATTGCACACTTCCACCTCCGGTAACTCTCTTTTCCTTTCCTACTTCTGTGAAGTGCTTCAGCACAGTAATGGTTCAGTGGCTGGGGCTGACAGCCCATTCCTGGGGAGCTGAGTGATGCTAATCCATGGTTGGCCCTTGCTGCTGGAGTTCTGCTGCAGAGTGAGCCCACATGCTGCCACTCTTGCCTTCCTTCCTGGCCCCACACCACTGCAGCCACCCCACATCCCTCACCACTGCCTCCTCTCTCTCCAGCTCTGCCTCCTGCCAGCCCTGCCTTTCCTTTCCCTGCTTGCTCAGCTGAGATCCCTGCCTGGGATATCTTCTGGATATGTGGCTGCTTTCCAGCTCCCACAGCCTCCGTAAGGCAAGACAGGAACATTAACCATTAGACTTTCTCATTTTGCTCTCTGCAAAGAAACTCTCAGTCACAGTCCTCACAGAGCAGCTCCTGTGTGTCCTGTCTGCACTGGCTTCATGCTAGCCTGGGTTGGGAGAATGGGTGGCTTCTTGGTGATCTGCAGATACCTCCTGATGCAGCCATACAAAACCTCAGCTCTTCTTCCTCTCCAGACCGTGGGAGTCCTTGGACACTTTCTAACTAAGCAACTGCTCTTATCTGCTATGTGATTAAGGCATATCACTGAATGTCCTCAGAGAAAACAGATTAGGAAGAGCATAGGGTGACCCTGATAAGGACTTTTATCAAGCAGAGAGGCATCAGTACGTTATGGGTGACATGAAGACATCATGCATAAACCTCATTAGTGACAGCTGCCCAGGGCTCAGTGCAAACCTGCCTGACCCACCCTGGCTGTGTTTCACCATCTCCCAACCCAGCTGACACAGTGACTTGGGCTTCATGCATCCACCTGCAAACTCCCCAGCTCCATGGCAAGGAAATGGGGGCCAAAAGGGCTGTGGGGTCCCCTGAGAGCACAGCTGGAGTTGTAGTGCTGGAGGAATTGGCCTGTGGTCCTCAGCATGTGGAAAATATGTGGGGCTTGAACAAGTGCAAAGTGGCAATGGAGAGGAAATAGTGTGGCAAGTAAGGGCCCTGCACCTTACAGATCTTCCCTGCTGTAGGTCCTAGCTCTAGAATCCCTTGTCTCTGACCAGGAGGACACTCTGGTGTCTCAGCCTTCCTCTTGCAACAGTACTAACCTCTGAGTTCACTAAAGGGGATGTTTCTGCTCTCAGCATGCAGATGTGAGCCCTGCCCAAGGTCTGGGCTCCAACAGAAAGGAGACACCTAAGGACAATTTCAGTTGCTTAAACGAGGAACAAGGTAATACAGTGTCTGTAGCTCATCATGTCTGGCCATGAATGTCTCCTGTGTTAAGAGGACTAAAACCCCTCCTGTGACAGCAGACTGGTGGGGGTGGTGGTGAGGGATGAGACCTTGGTAGGTGTGTGAAAGCATAAATGCTGGCCTGAGGGAGCCCAAGGATCTTAAAAACTTGGAGAATGGGTATGAGACTGCTTAAATACTCCTAGGTTTTACTGGCAAACAGGATAAATTGCTGAACCATCTGTTTGTGAGCTTCAGAGAGATGATTCAAGAGTCGGGGGTAGAAAGAGGGGCGACTTTGGGAACACTTTGTGTCTTGAGGAACAAAACAGCCCCAACTGAACTGAAGTAATGGATGACTTCATAGTGCAGTGCTGGCACACACTGCAGCCCAGCCCGCAACAAACCTCATCCCCACTGCTGGAGGAACATTACAAATGAAAAAAAGAGAAAGAAAATCCATGATTGCCTGAAGTAGGAGCAAATAGGATTTGATTACAGCTCCTTCCTATGGTGTGGGTCTGCCAGCATGGCAGGACAAGGCAGTAAGCAATGTGTTATAATCCAAGAGATGTGAAACTGGGCTTTGTGCTTATTTTTGTGCCTCAATAGTGCAAAGGTATAGGGAGAAAACAGAGAAATAAGTGTATTGGCGAATGCCAAAAAAAGGAATGTGTTACCTAAAAATACAGGTAGCTCCAGTTGAAAGAAATCAAAGAAACTAATGGACTATGAATGACCAGAAGGGTCAAAGACAATAAGAAAGCACTTAGGTAGAGCAGGGAATTTATTTCTGTGTCTGTTGTTAGAGACAGATGGTAAAATTGTAAAATAGCAGAGTGGAAAAGGTAGAAATGCTCCACAGATATTCCAAATACAGAAGAAAGGAAGCAGGAGGCTTTCTTTGCTGCAGACAGTGCTGTGGCTGGCATATAAACCCACCTGAAAGCTGGAGGCTGGAGAGCATCCAGTGTTTGTCAGCCTGAGCATGGAGTCCTGAAATAGGCAGCCAGGCAGTTCCCCAAACTGCTGCTTCTTCCACCCAGATCTTCAAACGTTGGGAGATTCCCGGGGGGCCAGAGGGGTCCCAGTACTATTGCAAATCTTGGGGAAGAAATCAGGACAACCTGAGGCAAAGTCATGAGAAAATCCATTAGAAATGTTACTGGTGAAGGAGCAGGCACTGGGAATACCTTTGTGAGTCAGCATGGCTTGGTGAAGGATAGGTTGGACTGAAGTGGGGTCTGTAGGGCAGAGCTCTGTCCTTGGGGCAGCTGCATGGACACAGGGCAGTAAGGTTTGGGTCAAGACTTTTGGCTTGGTACCATATGGTCTCTTGTTTCCCTCAGGTGTGTTGTAGAGGATTAAAAGGTCCTTATTTGCTGGAGGAGTCATTGATGGTGTTCAAAATGCAGCTAATAACGGAGGAATCGATGAATGTTTGTTTCCATCGGGATCTCCCATGGATTCTGTTCTTGGTTCAGTGTCATTTAATAACTTGCTGAGGAAAAGGTAGACAATCACTCTGTGCTGTGCAGGAGGCATGGTGAGGGGGGCAAATATTAGGCAGGAAAGGCCCCAGTGGCAGCAATGGGATTAACCAATCCCACCACTGGATCAGACAGGACCACTCAAAGCTGGTGTTACAGGCTGCTGGGAACCAGGAAAATCCAGTTTATTTGTATGTACATTCACAGAGCAAAGGATCAGCCTTTAAAATGGTGAATATTGAGAGGCCTGTGCTGTCAGATCACTGCATCCAGCAAGCAGAGGACTGGGGGGGTCCCAGGTGACTCCTTTGAATGCCCTGGGTCTGGGCTGAGAGGGACCTTCCAGGATGAGCCTGTCCCTTAGCTGCAGTCAGCATTATCCATAATAACCATCACTGCTCTTGTTTTGGCTAATGGCCCAGTATCCAGTACCATACTGGGTCAAGTGAGTTGTTCCAAGACCTTCGAGGTCAGGCCTGGAGCAAGGTGTGAAAGGGATGGAGTGTGTAAATATGGGATTTGGGGTTTTTTTGAGGTAGCTCCAAGAGGAAGGCTGGCCCAGGGGACAGCCCTGACATGGTTGCAGAAACTTGGCTCCATCAGCATCTCCCAGCTCACTTTGGAGAACACTTTATAGTGGAAGGTGGCTGATCATTGAAACAAGCTGTTCCCCTTGGAACAGCAAGGGGTTGGTTCCCTCCAGGTCACCCATCTCTCGTCCCAGCCATGATTCAGAGGGGCTGGGTGGGGTGGTTACATGCATTATTCTTTTTTAAGATGAAAATAGCTAAATAAAACTGTGAGCCCCCTGGTCCCACACTGGAATCACAACCAGCCGTGAATAATTTATCTTCAAATAATTAATTATTCAGCTTATTTCTTCATTAGCTGAAGAACCTGAATGCAATTAGCTGCTTACCTCCACAAAAAGCCCAACTTTTTCTGAAGCAAATAAATAAAATATGAGCAGCTCTTCACCCAAAAACCCCAAAACAACCCATGCACGGGTTACCCTTTATACCAGGATCCTTGAAGACCTTTCTTGGTGTGGTATTCCCACACTGCTGCTTATCCATGGAGGTTGAATTGGATCAAGGTCTCTCAGTGTTCCCCCATAGACAATCCTTAAAACTCTGATCTAAGCCAGCTGGGATGGGGTTGACAGATCACTGGGGGATCTGATGAACCTCTCCCAGCCTGGCATCCAGAGCTGCTCTACTTACACTGCCACACTCTCACAAGGGGATGCTGCTGTCTCATCTCTTCAAAATATTTACATTTTGTTTGCGTATCCTTGTGCCTTTTAAAATTTGTTCTTGTAGGTGAGACTCGCCCTGTGCCACAGGCTGTGGATGCAAACCCTGCTGGGATCTGTCTGCCTGATCCCAACTTCCTGGCAGTGTTGGCAGAGATGGGCATCTATGCTGGCATAAGGAAAGCTGCTCCCCTCCCTTAGCTGGTATTCCTCATCCCACCAGGGCTTAGTAGGAAGGGGCTTGGGGGAAAAACTGATCTGAACTGGCAACTGTTGCTGCTGTTCTTTCCTTGTCTGTTCTGCTGGTTCACCTCACATGGTGTAGCTGCAGAAGGGAAGTCTCCTGGGAGAAGCTCCTCACAGGAGCTCTCTGGTTTTCCATGCAGCTGCTTGATTGTGCTGGTGGCTTGTAGCTGGCAGCAGTGACACCCTGGCCAGGGCCTCCAGAGGATGGATCTGCAGAACTGGGGTGTTTACCTGCCTGGGTCTGTCACTGCTTGCTCCATGAGCTGGTCCAGTGGCCTGTAGGAATACAGCCACTCCGTGCTGTGTGGTCTTCATTGATGTCTGCTCCCCATGATTAATCCTCAGGAATGCTGTGCCTGGAGAGCGATGTCTGCCATGACTAATTGTGGTTCTGGCTGTCTGTGTGCTGGTTGGAGGCGTTTGGGGGTGAAAATGATGGTAATAACCAGCTGTGCACAGGTCATGGTTTCCTCGATGTCAGAGCAGTCCATCTGCCTGCTGTGGGCTGGCTCTCCTGAGTGGGTTATGAGTCTCAGCTCTTCTCTCTGGTGTGTCACATTTGTGCAGCCACCTCAGTCCTACCTATCTGTGCTTTCATGTTAAGGGGCAGTGACCTCTCTGCCACACCATGCCACGCTGAACATCTCTGCTGGTGTTTTGTAAGTCTTGGCACTCTCAGCTGTGTTGTCCTTGGCCTTGCTCTTGCTTTCCTCCTCCATTCAATATCCAGCCAGGCTCTCCTTTTCTCCCGTGTTCCACTGTGTCTCACAGACGGAGAAGGCTGTCACTTGGGTTGTGCAATATGTCCTGATTGCTTACTCTGAGGAAGGCTCTATATAACTCACTGCAGACATGGAGCATCCATCTGCCTTCCCTCCTCCTCCAAGAGTTCCTGCACCAGCCTTGTGATCCACTTGCAGCTTTTAAGATCAGCTTCAGCAGACTTGGCAGGGAAGGAGCTGGAGATGTCAGAGATGCTTCCCTGGGGGCCGTGGTCTCTGGTTTCACATCTGTGTGCACATCCAGGGTGAGGTCAACCCAGAGAAGCTCCAGCCTGCAGAGGGGTCAGGTGAGGGCAGGCAGCTGGATGTGCCTTTTGCTCCTGTGGGAGAAGGAGCTTGGGGAAGGGCCAGAGCTGGGACAAGCTTGCCAGTTGTCTGGCCAATAATTCCTCCTTTTCACAGTGAGTTTGGAAATACTTGGCATTCCATGGCTTGCAATAGCAGCTTCTCTCTGGCAGCCCCAGGCTAGCCCAGCAGAGCCAGACTTGGCAGCTGGAGGAAACACCCCAGTCACAGTGACTTGTAGACTCTGCGGCCACAGTGAGATGCTATAGCTCAGCCTTGATAGTGGAGGATATCCTGGGATGCCTTCTGGGTCCCTTTGTGAATCACAGAATGGTTTGGCTTGGAAGGGATCTTAAACCCCCCCTGCCATGGGCAGGGACACCTTCCACCAGACCAGGTTGCTCCAAGCCCCATCCAGCATGGCCTGGAATACTCTCAGGGATCCACAGCTTCTCTGAGCAACCTGTTCCATCAAGGTTTCAGTTCACTCAGGTGATCCTGCACAGTGTTTTGGGTGTGCTGGCTGCTGATTGCCATACCAAACCTTCCATCCCCTGGTCACCAGCATTTAGCCCTTCTTACATCTCCCACTGCACGTGATGGCAGCTTCTCTTTTTTCCTCCATATTCTGTTTGAGATGCAGATTTGCTTGAGCTAGCTTTGTCAGCTCTGCATTTCCCTGCGTTTCTGCTGAGCCCAGTAAGAGCTATGCATGCTTTATCACACTCCTCTTTATTTATTTGTATTCTTTTGCCTTGTACCAGAGCCAAAAGGGCCTCGGAGTCGATGTTGCAAAGTTCTGCAGCTGCATGCTCTGTACACCCTGTGCCTTTGTGCATGTTCATGCAAAATTACTTTCTCTGTCCCACTTTGGGAGATATTCCAGGCTGTCCTCTAACTCTGATGTGACCCACACCTATTGCACTGCCTTTGCTAGAGGCTGCAGGTGGTTTTTCTGTGTCTGCTGGCTGTATCTTTGTTTTTATCACACACACATTGGCAGGTTGTAATGACTGCTTTTATCTGTTCTCTTGGCAATCTCGGATAGTCTGGATCTTCAGACAGCTTTTGCAAATGCTGACTTACTTACCTCAGTGATCTTCCTGCTTGTATTTCAGCTGGTGGAGATTAGGCTGTGTGCTGAAGGATATGCATCTTGCAATTGCCTTCATTATCAGATTTAATGGGTTTGCTCACTGCTTGGCTCTTCCTTGGCTCTTCTCACAGAAAACTTTGCTGTGCCTAGTGTACATGAGGA